>NW_010101774.1:0-28855 GCF_000699245.1 Pterocles gutturalis
ACATTCTGTGATTCTGTGATTCTGTAGTTACTCTTCTCATTTTGGCCCTGTTAAACATTACTGCTCAGTAGAGACTCTTCTAGTCTGATTTAAGAGAAACAGCTCAGAAGGCGATTAATGCTCCAGTTAATTGTTTTGACTTAGTAAATGTTTCAGGTCACCCAGAGATCAGTTTACCAAAGGACAGGTCAGAATAAAGGCAGAAGGATTATTCCCCTAGGTATTCACACACGGTAGCCATATGGCCTTCAGCACCTGAAAGTGCACACAAAATGAGCGGACTTCTAAAAATATTCTTTAAAAAAAATAGAACATTTTTAAATTTAAATAAAATTAAGTGACAGAGTTTAGAAGTAAGGAAAAGGAGAGAAAGGATGTGATGTGGAAGCAACATTGGAGGAAGGAAGACCTTTCTCTTCTAACAAGAAAAGTGTAAGAGAAAGAGCTTGATTGCAATAATTTTGATCCCAGTTTGGATTCAAAGCCATAGCAGGGTCAGTGGATATTGAGATACAGGTTTTGACTGGTCATTTTAGGGACAGAGAAACAACTTTGAGAAACAATTAAACCCCAAAAAGTTGCTCAGGCCTTTATTTATTTATTTATTTGATTTTTTTTTTTTATTATTATTTCATGAAAGCCAAAGCTTTCCAAGAAAAAAGCCCTTGTGTGGCCAAGATTTTTCCAATTCAGTCCAAAGAGAAAGCACGACTCTTATTTACTCCAGGATGGTCAATTATTGTCAAAAAAAAATGGCAGCAAACTGAGATATTCATCCTGAAGTAGAGATCTCAACTGGGATATCTGTTGTCTCAGATGAGTGGCCTGAACAACACCTATTAAGAACAGGAGATTGGTTTTGTTTTCTCATCAGCAGCCTCAAACAGCTCTTGTGTTGATGCCACTATGGAACAAGCAAGAAGGTGAAATCTTGGAGACAATGTGAGATGAGAAAAGCATTTCCCCTTGAATCCCTGTAATCCCAAATAGACATTTTATTTCATATATTTAATTGCCCCTTTATTTTTTTTTCATTCCTATTTTTTTTTCTGCTCTCACAGGAGCTATGCTGGGTGAGGTGTTTCCTACTCGCTCTGTTTTTAAGGCTTTGACGTTGCAAAGGAGCTGAAGCTGGGTGCAGAGGTCCTTTCTGCCTATCAGGAGCTCTGCTGGTGTTAGAACTGTCCATCAGTGACCTAGGCTTCTTTCACACACAGTGAATCACACACCCACCCACACATGCTTCAGGTGTGGAGAGAAAATATGAGTAACCTTATTAGAGGACCAGAAATCTTTAAAAAATAGTGTCTAGGGTAGCATTGGTCATTAGGAACTGCACAGCTCTTTTCTCTTACTCTCTCTTTGCCTCAAAGCATATTTTAGTTACTTTAATGCATGTTTAAAAATATGAAATTGAACTTGGAATATCAGCACTCCTGGTAGGCTCTGTCATGAGAAAGCCAAGACACAAAACATGTGGCTTAATGCAAAAAACAGAACAAATTAATACAGTTGAAGTTATTAGAGGAGTCAGGCAGGAACACTTAAGGAATTTTCAATTCCAAAACTAATCAGAAGTCTACAGCCTCAAAACATTTCATAAGAGGTTTCTGCTCTACATGTAACACAATCATACATCAGCATAAGACTAATATTACTGTAGACAAGCAATATAGCTCTGGCTTCAAATTAAAGAAAGAGGACTGAAACTGCACTTGTCCCATGGCTGTGACTAGACACAGCTGAGATCTCCAAACAGCACACGCTCTGCTACACTGTACATGGGCTATACTAATGCTTCCCCATAATGAAGTATCATGGAAAGAGTTTCTGCTTCAGCAGTGAATTGATTTCCCCAAGTAGATTTCACTTGAGGAGAAATTGTCACCTTAAATGTTTTCCGAAAGGAACAGCATTTCTTTTTTCATTTGTTCAGAGCATGTGTGTGGTTAAATGAGGTATTGGCTCAGCAAGCTTCAAAGAACTACACTGAAAATAACAACTGAAGCAAACTTTTGTTTCTCCTCCCATGAATATCTGTCTCCATGGCAGATGTTTACCTCAGCAGTGAAACAGCAACACTGTGACCCCTGAATCACAGAAAACCCAAGGCTAGGTTAAGGTACATGGAAACCTACACATGTTAAATTCATTCCAATTGATGCAAACAAAGGATAAGCATTTTCATGGACTTCACCCAATCTTGACTTCATCTTCACATCATCTTCAATTTTAAAAATGTTTAAGCTTAAAAAATCATAGCAAACTTTTACTTGCTTGTTTGTATACTCAAAATGTAATAACACACAGATGAACTATATCAAAGGATAACATTGTAAAAACCAATCTGTTTTGATGATTCCTATTGTAACTTTTTTGACGACTCCTACTATAACTCATTTAACACAGAGCAGATGGTTATTAAGAAACTGGATTCATTACAATGAATTAATCATTACATTTCTAATATGAATAATATGTGATATGTATGTGATAAGCCATGCATATCTATTCTGCTGTTTGTTCTTGGTAGGCTACATGCATTATTGTCAATAATTCATAAGCATGAAAACAAGAAAGACCTTTTTCTTAATGTAAAAAAAATTTCTCACTTTGAAGTATGATCATAGAAAGATACAGACATGGCACTTAAAGAGCTGCTGCTGCCTAGGCTACAGAGAAGAAAATGACAGAAGAACCCTCATGGATCTTACTCATTTTTCCATGGACCTGCCCTGGCTTTGCACAATCATTGCAGAAGCACAGTAGAAGTTCTTTTATCGTTTCTGTCTAGAAAAGGTGACATAAAAGTATCTTTCTGATATTTCTCAAGGTTAATTACTTTGAATATCTTTAGTGAATGTGAAATCAACTCCAAGTATGAGAAAGTATTCAACAGTTTTAGTTAAAAATAAATCTATCAAGAAAGATCCCAAACCCACAAATTAAAATATGCCTTTGCATTTACAGCTAGCTTAGAGGTACAAGCAGTAAGATGTTGACAAGGTTTGGTAAGCCTGATTTAATACCTGCAGTATTCATCAGCCCTGCTTCTTCCAGCCTTCTGCTTCCATTTGTAGCTACTTCTTAACCCAGTGTTCAGTTATCACCCTCTGCTACACCACTCCTTCAAAGACTGCCAAATTCAAACCTAGAACCCTGCACACCACACGTAATGTACCTCCCTTGGGCCCAGCCAGCTTCTCCCTCAGTAAAGAGAGTTTTCCCAGGTGACTATAATCAGCAATGCACTAAAAATCAATGCTGAGAGAACTGATTAAGCTTACTAAAGGAAGGGGCTGGGAAGTCCAGGTAGAATCATAACAAGAAAAGGGAGGGAGTTTGCATCAATAATATATTCCTCTCATTTTAAGCCTCAGTCCCAGCTGTTGATTTTACTTGTCAGCAGCCCATCTGTTATAGCTAAACACCATTAGTTCTCAGGAGTCCCTTTGGTACTGCCCCCTCAAGAGCAAGCCTAACCCTTGGGCTTGCCACATCAATATGCTTGCCTGGAGAATCACCTCAAAGTGCCCGGCAGGATTAGTGTTTACTACTGAAAGCACTGAGAAATCAAAGGGAAGGGATTATCACTAATAAGGCTATTTGGCCTAGCAGGAGCAGCCTTCATAAACAGTAACTTTCTCAAATATAAAGGATATAGTACTTTGTGCAACAGCAAGCTTGAAAGTTGATCCCATACAGAAAAGCCTTGTTTTGTTGGGAGCGTTACAGGACATGTCCCCTCCACGTGGCCTGACGGTGGATAACAAGGTACACCTCTGCTTAACCAATAGCCCTTCTGCATTTTCTCTGCCCTGTATCTCTGGCTAGTTAAAGCAGAAGCAAAAATACTACCCTGTTTGCATGTCAACACAAGCTCTGAAAACAGCTTTTCCCTGGCCTTGGACAAACATCCATGCAAGGCCCAGTTTTCCACAGGCACGACTGTGTGCACTGCTCTGTCCCGGACAAGGCTTCTCCCTCTGAAACCAGAAGTGGGCTACAGAATCATGAATCATTTTGGGGTGAGGATTTTCAGCCACATTATAGTGTCAAAGCAAAACTTATTGGAGGAAATCAGCTCCTTTCTTCCCATCCATGTTCAAAAGAAAACTCAGCAGTCTCCCATATGCTTTACATCATTAAATATAGGTAAACTGACCTACTCAGCTTCCTTCCCATAGCACTCCATTTCTCTACTTAAGGCACAAACTGAGCAAATGTAACAAATCTGGCTGCAGAAGTGAACACTGAACAGTTACGGTTTCGATTAGCCTTACAGGAGACAGCCTTCACAGTTTTCAGGAATTTTATGTTACACACAAAACTAATCCAGATTTGCCTCATTAAACAAAGCCATTTATATTCATCTGTTAAATGTCTAAAAGTCCTGAATATCTTTTAATAATGTACAAGTCTTGAATATCTTTTTGTGTGTGTGTAAAAATTAACAAGCCCTTGATAATCAAAATTTGCAGTCAATAAAGAGCTGTAGAATCAAGGGTAATTAAACCATTAACAGTCCCTAAAATAACAAGAAACCTCAAGTCATAGGCAATAAGTGGGAAAAGTCATGCATTAATTCATTCGGTATTGCTATATGTTATAGATTGCAGTCATATATCAACATTTTTTACAGATTTGGAAACATTTTGAATGGGACCTTTCAGCACAAATGCATACACATGGAGTTTATTGGAAAAAATAAAAGAAAAGAAAAGGAGAGAAGAGAAGAAAAGAAGAAAGAAGAGGAGAGGAGAGGAGAGGAGAGGAGAGGAGAGGAGAGGAGAGGAGAGGAATCAAAATTTTGAGTTAACTTGCAAAAAGTTCACTGAACTGCTTTCAAACCAATCAGGTGAATTTAACATTTTTTATCACTACTACTACACCACCAGCAGGACAGTTACTGTAAGTATTGCACTATGCAATGCTCATTACTTTCCTTTTGCTATGAGAGGAAAAGGTGAAATTTAAATTTGCCACTTTTCTACCAGCTGTGTGAAATAAATAAGACAGTTTGCTGAACATCCTGCACTTGTTACTTTAATGACATAAAGAAATCCACAAGCTTCTTACAAATCCAAACATCTGTAAAAGAGACACCTGAAGTGATCACTTAAGTAACCTCTCTCCTTCTAAGTAAGTCAACTTACCCAGTGCAAGGGTAAAATAAACTACTATAATGAGGGATAACATCAGCAGTGTATTCTGATGCTCCATTCCCTCATGCCCTGAAACACATATTCAAGCAGGTTCTATTTAAAGTCTTTAATGTTGCACAAAAGCCCCGGTTTGCACAAATTTTTTGTCTCTGATTTTTCAATTCAGATGCTAAAATTATATCTAGTTCAATTTCACAGCTTCTCCACTCATGGCACTATTAGGGACCAAATACTGAAAAATAGTTCCATGCATAGGCACCTGGTTAAAAAGTACATTATTCAACTTTATCAGAACTTAGTTTGAAGCTGAACAAAACAAGATCATATTACTAAAAAAAAAGAAAATAAAAAAAAGTGTCCCTCCACTAAGTTTTTTCTAGAATATCCAGCTGCTTTAAATTCAGATTCTGACTTTAATCAAATTGACTTTCAATTGGAACATACCTGTTATGTTTTGCTATGGTTCACGTGCCTTGTTTAAAACAGTTTCACAACCCCTGCTAGAGCCCCTCTTTGGTTTAGGTGTGCTAACCACAACTGTGCTAGATATATGTATTAATATATGTATAAATAATATCTAGGCCACGATTGTAACTTTCTTTAGTGTCATACAGAGTGTCTGTTTCATCAGTATAAATCCATATGAATACTGCACACTGTGATTTTCTTTCCTCATCTCTGCTGCACCACTCAAGGTGCAGAAAAGGTGATAGTCTGGAAAGTGTCTCCAGAGGAAGGAAAGTAGATAGTCCAGTATTATCTGCTGTACTTAAGCATTCTGAAGCTTGCTATAGCTTCCCTGACTTGTTCTGTCTGATAGTCTGAGTGCTACCTTCTAAGTGAATATACCTCTTCCTCTGACAGCTATGCAGAGTCTGTATTCCTGTATTGCAGCAACTCATCAATACAACATAAGGAGTTTGAATATTCTATATTATTCTGAAAACAGAAGTGGCCAAGGCTTCTAGAAAGAACCTTCTGTAATTTATGATAAACAAATGCACAAAGCAAGTAAATAATTTTAAACAAAACTCCACATATGCTTTTTAGGAGTCTCCGATGTCATCTCTGATCATTATCCTACCTCTAATTTGCAGAACTTTATAGCATGCAGTTATTTTACACACATTGAAAACCATTAACACAAGCATTTCAAATTCATCAGTAATGCCAGCATTATAATCAAGTGATCTTGATGTTTGGTACAAATTCTTTTTCTAAAACTATGCAAAATGAAATAGAATATATTACACATAGCTCTCATCATTTCCATTTTAAAATCTACAATTTACCATCCAAACTATAAATCCTCATCAGTACAGCTGAAATGGAATCCTTTACCCCATATACTTTATATTTCACCCTTAATAACACACATACATCTATATATGAATGTCTGCCAAGGTAACTCTTTTCAAGATGAGAAAAATAATGTCCTTGCTGAGAAAAATTGACTAGGTTCTATATGGTTTTGTTTAGGGGTTTTTTTTCCATATTAAGTCAAGTGTCTTAAAGCCAAGCAGACCTCTGATATTGCCTTAATATTGCCTGTCAAATGTTCCCACTCAGTTTTAGCTGGTTTTACACTTTACATTCCAACTTTCCTCTATATATCTTCCATGTCACAGAGGGTTGTCTTCGGTAATCTTGAAGATTAGAGAATCTCCTTTAGCTGTGGGACTTCTGGTACTGAGCCTGGCTCTCACACCAAGGACTTTACAGCTCTGCTGGGCTTTAAGAACTTCATACTGAAAAAGTATGAAGATGGGTCAGAGTTTGAATGTCGTGAAAGAGCTAAGGAAAACAGCAGCTGGATTTTTATAGGTTATGGATTATGGCTGTTCCAGAAAACAGTACAGTTTGGGTACTAAAAATCAACAGAGAGAAAACATTCCTCGTGTTTATATCCAATGATGCTATTCCTCACGCTACAACAAAACCTGAAACTTTCAGTTATTACCTGAATCAGTTCTTCACAAAGAACAAGCGAGTAGTATTGCCCTTTAACGGACAGCAATCACAGTTTAAGTCCATGTTACTCATTTCCATCATTGCAAACATCATATAAGCAATGCAAAGTATTCTCGAAAAGTAAATTAGATACTAGTGTAAGATAATACAAAATACCTGATGTATTTTTCTTCTATATCTGTAGACTTTAGAGGCATAATACTACTAGAGACTGCTCTGAGGTCTTTAAGGAAAGACTATGACATACTTCCTAAATTTGCTTATTTATCTTGCCCGCCTTTCAAAGTCAAGTCTTTTTCATTTTGAAAGATCTCAAGTCACTTTAATTCCCTATAATACCACCCTTTGATTGAAATTATTAGTTTTATATCTCTAGACAAAATACTTATCTAAATCAGGGCTATCACACTCACAAGACATAAAACTGAGCCCCAAGGATTTCTCATCATTAAAAGACTCCTTTAGAAACAATACCAGGATCCCTCAATGTCAGTGTCCTGGCTAAAATCAAGCTCAAGTAGATATATTCTCTCAACTAAAAAATTTTCCTACAGTTTCAATTACACATTGTACACAACAATTAAGTTCACAACCAAAGCTGAATAGTGCTCCTCTTAAATAACTGCCATGTTTTTACACCATACATTTGGTTCTCAATAGACTTTTTGAATCTACAGTTATATTTTATTGAAGCCTATCACTTTTTCCCCATATTGCAAAGAAGGAGGGTTGGTTTAGGAACATAAGCAATATTTCTAAGTTTATACCTTCAGAATGTCGGAAGCTTTAAAATCAGTTTGGGATTTTATTGAGCAAAATCAGGAGGAAAAATAAATCAGTGATACTCCACTGTGCAAAGCCCCATCTGCATGAGGGACCTAAGGAGGGGTGCCAAGAGACAGAACAATTATAGCACTAGACCACTGAGGAGAAAGCTCACTGTTTAGCTACACTGTGGGTTGCACTCCTTTAATGGCTGTAATTTAGCAAAATGTCCTGTGGATAATGGATTTTATTCACACCTGGGTTTTGACCCTAAGGTTAGGATAAAAGGGACAGCAGGTCCCTCCTCCTACCTCCTTTCTTAAAGTAAAGCCTACAAATGAGAGTATGTGGCAAGAATAACACAGCCTTATGCATCCTAGGGATTGCCTCTTCCTGCAGGATTGTGACAGTGATGACTTTCAGGTGCTGTCCTCCAGGAAAATATACAGGGAAGGAAAACAGGGCAGAACTATACACTGCAGAAAATATCCCCCTCAAACCACAGCAATAGACACTGCAGAATAGAAATACTTTTTGCATTTTCCTGAACTAGCACTGAGAACTCAGAAGGTGGGGACTTTCAAATATGAATTCGACTTTTTTTCTCTTCTTCTTTTTTCTTCTTTTTTTAAAAACATACCTTTTATGAATCACAAAAAAAAAAAAGAGATAAAAAGACAAATAAATGCCAGCTCTTTAAATGTCAAATGTAACAAAAACCCTTCAAATAATATCTTCGCTCTAACCTCTTCAGCTTAATAAAGAACCTAGTTTGACACAATTGAACAGTCTTAATAGGTGGATTTCTGACTGTGCACTTATTCAAACTGAATAGAATCATTGAATCATAGAATGGTTTGGGTTGGAAGGGACCTTAAAGATCATCTAGTTCCAAGCCCACCTCCCACTAGACCAGGTTGCTCAAAGCCTCATCCAGCCTGGCCTTGAACACGTCCAGGGATGGGGCATCCACAACTTCTCTGGGCAACCTGTGCCAGTGCCTCACCACTCTCACAGGAAAAAATGTTTTCCTCATATCTAACCTAAATCTACTCTCTTTCAGCTTAAAGCCATTACCCCTCATCCTATCACTACACTCCCTGATAAAGAGTCCCTCCCCATCTCTCCTGTAGGCCCCCTTCAGGTACTGGAAGGCTGCTATAAGGTCTCCCCAGAGCCTTCTTTTCTCCAAGCTGAACAACCCCAACTCTCTCAGCCTCTCCTCATAGGGGAGGTGTCCCAGGCCTCTGATCAATTTTGTGGCCCTCCTCTGGACTCGCTCCAACGAGTCCATGTCCTTCCCGTGACGAGGACTCCAGAGCTGGATGCAGTACTCCAGATGGGGTCTCACAAGAGTGGAGTAGAGGGGGAGAATCCCCTCCCTTGACCTGCTGGTCACACTTCTTTTGGTACAGCCCAGGAAACAGTTGGTTTCTGGGCTGCAAGCGCACATTGCCGGCTCATGTTCAGTTTATGATGACAACGCACAGTTACATTCTGTTATACGCAGGCGTGCTTCTTCAATGATCTCACCAGTGGCCCTACAGTTGCCAAGAGGTAACACAGGTACAGTCCAGGGAGAGGGTTACCCGGTGCATGGGAGATGACCAACGGTAGATTTAAAATACAGCAGCTTCTGACCTGGGCTCACTCACCAATGTGGAACAGCCCCAAGACTCACAGCAGTACATCTTACAAGGATACCAGTTAGGACAAGCCTTACAGAGAGCAGCACAAGTTACCAGTTCCAGCTGTGGAAATCCACCCAATTATATGGTTCTTATGGTTTCAAAGATTTCAAAATTGTGACCATCTCACCAGGAACTGCCCATGGCCATCACTGTCCTTGTCTTCCTTGATTAAGTGACAGGATTTTTTATCCCTTCTCACCTTCAGAAACACTTTTTACAGAGCAAGGAGCATCTAGGCGATATTCTGTTCCTCCTTATGTCTGAGCCCAATGCCATGAAAGACAGAAATTTAATAGCAGAAGCTCTCTTTTGGGAGACACTGCTGAAGATGACAACAATGTGGCAGTTATACTGGCAAAGGTCTCTTCATCTTGTTTGAGATTGACTCAATCCCTCTTTCATTTCCAGGACAACAGCTAAAGCAGAGAAGGAAAATTACTGTCTTTTCTCATCCTCTCATCTTCCAAACCCATAGCTGCCTGTGCACTTTGTGACAGTAGAAAAAAAAGTAATTGCACCCACTGGAAATTTTTCAGGACAAAATGTTGCATGGCATTTTCCAAGATGGGCACAAACACTGACGCTCCCTTCAGGGACACAGAAGCACAACAACAATGTTTACCCTGAACCCCAGAAATGCTACCAAATTACCTGAACTGAAGCTTTACATTACGTAGAAAGGAAATAACTCTGAAATATGTACTTGTATGATTTCATCAGACTCTTCCACAAAATGTCATTTGCCAAGTACCTGTGGTTGCATGAGCAGTAATAAGATCCAATTTTTTGCCTTAAGCAGCAGGCAGTAATGATATAATTGTCATCTGCCCCTTCTATGAAGGAATTAGCCTACCCTGAGGATTTCTTCACACTACTTCAGTGTTGATAAGACTTCTTTCAGAAATAATTTTTAAAAGCCATCAACACTTTTTATTTTTTTAAAATCTTATTTTCTCACACTTTTGGGAGCTATGAAATCTTTTAAAGCAAAAGCTTTTCCACACTTTGTTCCCTAACAATAGGCTGCTGTCCATTAGCTTTTAGTTTTGACATGGGAAAGTCAGAAGCACATTAATTTTCAGGCTAGCACTCCTATGAGACCTTTGCCAGTATAATTTAGCATATGCTCAGCTTTCTGCTAATAGAGCACAGTCTGAAGAGTTTAAGCTTTTGCTAATCGTGATAATGATCAAACTTTTTATCCAAATATTTGTATGGAGCCTATCTGAATATCTGGGCAATTCCTATGGATCTCTAGTGACTTTTATTTAATTCCCATGGTACTGTTTGTATTTTTACTTTTGTCTCATACTGCATACACACAGAAGACCATGTTAAAATCCCAGTAGCCCTTAAACAAATCAAATTAAAGAAATTTAGGAAAATCAGCTGAGATTTGTAAATGCTCCAAGGCTAGTAAAGTGCCTCTCACTCAGAACAGGTCAGCATAATCTGTCCAACTTTATATTTCTTATGCTTTTTTTTTTTAATCTGAAAGTTTAATGAAATCAGAGAATGTTTGATGATTAGCAAATTGTGAAGAAAGATATTTTTACGGCAAACATCTATATAAAGATATGCTGATTATTCAAATCACTGGTTTTAAAGAGGAACAGATGAAAGTCGCAATATAATGATGAGCAATGATGAGTACAAAAAGATATTCCTCAAATTAATAACTATTGTTTGGCATAAATTGTCCTGCCTTTGCAACATGCTCTTAAAATTCAGTCTGTAAATTACATAATTATAATCTTTATTAGGTATTAAGGTCACTTGTACTAGCAATCACTTAGCTAAATAAACAAACCAGAACTTGCATTACACACAAAACTGGGTTTAGTTTTTATCTCTGTAAAGTCAAGGAAACTGTTTGGAGACCCATGGAGAGGGAAAAGTGGTTGATTCATTGCAGAACACCATTTTATCCATTTTAACTTTGTTTAACTTAACTATCTAAATATTCAGGGATCAAAACAGAGCCCAATACAATGTAATTAGCATTAAAAGTCTTAGTAGAAAAAAATAATAGTAACTTTATTTCTCAGTAAAATCTTACACATTTTAATTGCACTTCATAAAATTGCTATTTGGAAATGTTGCAACACTTTCATAAGCCATTTGGAGAATGTAAGAAAATAATAATCAAATATAAACATTGCTTTTAAAACTACCAAATGACTATTCTCCTTTAGTGCTATAACAAATAGGGACGAAATCCTAGCCCTACAAAACATACATAGTACATTTTCCTTTAAAAAAAAATAATGAAACCATTGGCTTGTTTTGTGCTAGTGCACTGACAATACAAGAAATCCCAGTTAACACCAAGATGGGTACTAGGAGAACAGCTATTAGCTTTCATTATTAGAGGTACATTTCCCAAAGACTTCAAAAAGACTTTCCTTAGAGTGAAGAGCGCTAAATAGGTCAGCAAATGGATACTCAAACCATTTCTGTGAACCAGCCAGAAAACCTCTGGCGACTTCAGTAGACTTTGAATCAAGCCATCAGATCTCAGCTATTATACATTTTCTGCATTTTTTCAATGAGCAATGACGGGTCTCTGTTCTGAAAGCTAAATGTATCTTTGTATTTTCTCTCACAAAAGATCAGAACCCCATAAGCACCATCTGGACTTCTTCTTTGTGTGTCTGTACTTTATGCAGATACAGTCTTCAAACACAGACTGCAAAAATCCTATTGTAGCAGCAGACAGAGAATGGGATCCTTATCTAGGAGACCTTTGAAGTCAAAAGGACCTAGATCAGGCCCTCCTTATGCTTTGCATAATAAAATCATTGAACATATTGTGCCAGTTTATACATGCCATAATTGCACAGCTATTACCTTATGTCAGTTCTCTCACATAAGCTCTTACCTCCAAGGCACGCACCCATGGCCAATGAGAAGATTAATGGTTTCACAGGCAAGTTAACATCAGGATCTTTACTCAGGTTGAGAAGCACAGGAATCTGTGGTTTAAGAAAACAGAGAGAGAGTCAGGAGATGTTAGCCAACCATTAGCACGATATAACTAAATTCATTCAAGTAAACAACTTAAAATGCCAGAAACTCCAAATAATAAGTTGGGTTATTTTTCTTTCTTTTTTTTTTTTTTTAATTAGTATCTTTACATCCTAGTCTTGTTCTGTGCTCACTTTTCCCTACTGACTGTGCTAGTCCCACAAGCTAAAGAGAAGGTATCGGCAATATTAGGCCAAGCCTGACACAGGTACTGCTAACAAAACTGAGGATTTCTTAAGGTTATGAGTGCTTCCCGTTAGAACCTTCTAGTCCAACAAGGAACTGTCAGTGGCTATAAATCAATTCCCCCTCCATTTCTTGAAAACTAAAGAACAGAGCTATATCCCCTTTCATTGCTGGAAACAGCTGTAAGAGGTGCCCCGACCTTCACAATCAAGATGGCTGCTGTAGATCATGTCTCAGCAACTAAAAAAGTTCCAGAATCCTTGTATAATCAAAATTGTTTGATCTCAGGGAAAATTTGAGAAAGATCAATGTGGCAGGCTTCTGAATTCATAAGCAGAGCTGAGTTATTTTACTTTTTATTCTAACATTATATTTACCAGATAATGTAGATTTAGTTCAATGGAAAATATTTGCAAGTTTTATGAATTTAATGTAATAATTTTAGCAAGTAAAATAAAACCCCTGAAAAGTCAAACGAGGTTTGTAGGGAGACATAACAGACTTTATGAGGCAATTGGTAAAGAGCCCAAAAATACAGCAGACTAGCTTTCTAGTTGCACCAGGTTTCAGTCAGCAACACCCTTCGAAGCTAAACAACTTTTGCTTTAGTTTGGAAAAACTGATCTGAATTCAACTTGATTGTATAACTATTTGGATTGAATGAACTGTGTAATCAGTACCTGTAGAGAGAAGGCCATTAGCAAGGGGAGAGGTGATAATGTTATTGACCTGTTTTTAATGTTCACAGAGGTTTATGGGACTGAAAGGGAGAGAGAAAGAACAAACAAAGGTGGAACAGCAAAAGATCAAGCAGGATGGGATTTGTGGAAATAAACGTGATATGCCTTAGAGTTAACACTTCAGAGTCCAGGATTTATGGAGAATTATGATCTTTAATCCTCCAATTTGTCATTTGAATGTATTTCACAGGTCCCCCTCAAGGAGCATGATCTCAGAGATGAAACAGCTGCTTCCTGAAATACGTTTTCATTTTGATGACTGAGTGATGCTCACCTTTACTGACTGTGTATATTCTTTTGGTATGGAGCAATGCATAGGCTTTATGAAGAATTACAACCCTTTCCCCATCCCTCCTGTCAGTAGTACTAATCATCCCTCTTAAATCCTTTAATTGATTAATCTAGATAGCTTAATGTCTAAACAACTATTCTTGAATTGCACATTGCCTGAAGATGTCTGTTTCTGTTTCAAGCCCTAAAGAAGGGTCAACATGTCCAACATCTTGTCTCATTTTTTGCATGAAACAGTCACGAAAGATTTCATTTCTACCCACAAACTTTGGTTCTTTCAAACCGTCACCGCCAGAACATGATTTGCAATTCAAACTGCAGTTATATTTATTTCAAAACAATGTTGTGTTTCAACATAAAACAAAATTTAAACACAAATACTGAAATCACATGATAAGCCATCTTTCTCAATCCAAATAAAGCATTTTTTCCTACTATGTGATTTTCACCAGGGAACCAAAATTGATTATTTAGTTCCTCAGAATTATTTGCAAGTATCCTGATGTGCTGCAGTAACTCAGTTGTTGCAGGACACAATCCTGAACATTGCAGACTAGCAACATTTTTTTAAATTAGAGTCCTCTGTGTGTGTGCCCAGCCCAGCACAAATAAGATAGTTAGGCAGAGGAGATTAAAATGATAAACCTATTTTCTTGCTGTTGAGGTCAGTCCTGAAGCTGTTGCCAGCCAGCTCTCACGTGCAGTTCAAGTAATGCCATTTTCACACAGCACTGGTGAGAACCATGCAGAAAGCGGAACCCTACAGCCCTCCAGGAGCCTCCTCCCTAATTATGGCACTGTGAAGGACAAGGGATAAAAGAAGCAAAACAGAGATCCCAGATAGAAAGTCCATGAGGTAATTCTCTGCTAGGTATTTGGTTCTCTGTTTAGTTGAAGGACCTCAGTGTCAGGAGCTCTCAGTGTCGTCTAAATCTCTGTTGACTGAAGACACCAAAACCCCTTAGAAGAAAGTCACCAAACAAAGGTTTCAACTCATTGTGTCTTCTTTTAAACACAAAGATACACTGAAATGTAACAAGAGGAGATGCAATTGTGCAATGCATTTGAATCTCCATTTCTCAATTTTTTTTAAGCCCAGCAAAGTATTTTAGGATCCCAAATATGCCCTTGAACCCATTGGTTTTACTGTCCTCTCCTTGAAACGACATTGCTTTTCTTTAACTTAGAAATACTGTGAATTCTTTTTAGGCTTCATAATAATTAATCATCTTTGTTAAAATTATCATCAGTGCTGTCATGCTCCTAAGTGAATTAACAGGCAGTGGGACTAGATCAGGAATCTCTGCTCCCATAAATGTCTGGTTTTGTGACAAGGGAAAAACATTAGAGTCGGATTTAATGTGCATATATACTTTGTAAATAAGAGGCATTTCTAGCAAGGAATTTCT
This sequence comes from Pterocles gutturalis, assembly GCF_000699245.1. Lineage (NCBI taxonomy): Eukaryota > Metazoa > Chordata > Aves > Pterocliformes > Pteroclidae > Pterocles > Pterocles gutturalis. Next base: position 15,246 of record NW_010101774.1, read on the forward strand.
GCACCATAAGTTTCATTTTTGAATAACCAGATGAAAGATGAACACAAAACATTCAGATAAATTTCTAGTGCTATTTAGTTGATCCATAATGTACACTATTTTTTTTGCAAACATTATGGATTATCCTGTGTGGCAACTGCATGCCACAGAGTCTCCAAAAGTCACTGGCATCTAATTCTTTTGATCTAAAAGTAGATCATCAGCAAGAGCTCTTGAAGAGATGTTGCAAAGCAATTAAAGCCAATGGACATTTCTTATTCCTTGAGCATTTGCATTTTAAGTAGATAAGGATCATGCACACGGTCAGTTACAAAGGAATATGTATCTCTGTTTTCCCCTGAAATAATCTTTAACATTTTTTGTCACTTTCAGTCATGCAATTATGTATTAAGCAACATTTTTGCACCATTGATATCTCAAATCTCAGCTTCATCTGCTGTTGTAGTTAACCTGAGCACTAAAAACAGAAATGCAAAATATAAAAGGGTTAGAAGGAGACTCTTCACTGTAGCTTTCAATGTTTTTGAAAAACTGAATTGGTTCTACAACTCTTTCTGATTCAAGCTGTAATCACTTACAATAGCATCAAAAGCACTCCAAGCTAGGATACTTTGCAAACTGGGGTACAGATAGCCATGATAAATATTGTACAAACACCTTTGTCATATTTAATTAACTCAATTGGAATGCAGATTTTTTTCATAATTTTACTAAGTGCTGCCCCTCAACAGAGAAAAAGGCAAAAGTTAAAGCTTATGAAGCTTCATGTTTCTATCATTATTCCCTCTTCAGATTATGTAAACAGCACCCTTATGAATATTAGGAGAATAATAATGTCTTATCAGGAAAATAGTTTTCATTTCTTATACCCTTGTTATAATTTTACCCCAGCTGACAGGAAGCACCATCCAGCTGCTCCATCACTCAATCCCCCTCCGCTAGAACGGGGGAGAAATCAGAAGGGTAAAGGTGAGAAAACTTGTGGGTTGAGATAAAGATAATTTAATAAGTAAAACAAAAGCCATTCACACAAGCAAAGCAAAACAAGGAATTCATTCTGCTTCCCATGGGCAGTCAGGTGTTCAGCCATCTCCAGGAAAGCAGGGCTCCATCACACATAATGGTTACTTGGGAAGACAAACACCATCACTCCAAACATCCCTCCCTTCCTTCTTCCACCAGTTTTATATGCTGAGCATGGTGTCATATGGTATGGCATATCCTTTGGTCAGCTGGGGTCAGCTGTCCCAGCTGTGTCCCCTCCCAGATTCTCATGCACTCCCAGCCTACTTGCTGGTGGGGTGGCATGAGAAGCAGAAAGGGCCTTGACCCTGTGTAAGCACTGCTCAGAAATAATGAAAACATCCCAGAATTATCAACACTGTTTTCAGCACAAATCCAAAACATAACCCCATACTAGCTTCTATGAAGAAAATTAACTCTATCCCAGCCAAAACCAGCATAAAATTTTACTTCAACAGTCTTACCATGGTAAATCTCTGCTTCACTAGCTTCTAGAAAACTTTATAGCTTTGCTGGAAAGTTCAATATTGAAGCACCCCACATATTGCTGCTTGATTGGCAGGATTTAGATAAAATGAGTGATGTAGCTCAACAGAGCAAAGCCAAATCCCTGTCATCCACTCATTGTAAGACTATCTGTCTCCAGGTATTAAAACAGAAAAATGCAACCGTATAAAAGAGTGATTGTACCTGGAAAAAGGAGTGTTCTCAAAGACTGGATACAGAGAGGAGGCAATAGTCATTAATCTTGATTGCATATACAGTGTTACACGTGTTGCATATATAGGATGTAAGTTGATGCACAAAGAACAACACTAGTGTCTACAGATGTTGGCACATTTGTCTACATAACTATACTAATCAAAATCAACCCTTGTGAAGAAAATGTTTATACCATATACTGTGAAAGAATATAGGATATGTTACAAATATAAAAAGAACAATAATTAAATTACATATATTTTCAACTTCCACATTGTTTTTAATCTTGAATCAGTTTAGCTAGCTTTTAAAAATGAAATAGGATTTTACTACTGCTATAAATTATCCACCTTCCCTAGAAAACATAATCTATTAACAACTAATAATATTAGCAATTACTTCAGACTCAAAAAATGTGATTCTGCAGGACAGCATATTTCTTCTCATCCTTCTTAACTCTCTAACATCCTGAAAATTTAAGACAGATTAAAAAATACAAAAGAAAGGAAGCTCAACTTCTGTTTCAAATGAAGGCTTTGAAAAAGAGAAAATTGAAAGGTTTTAGACTAGAATTATATACACCAAGTACTACTAAGCTAAATTTCATAAAATACTGTCAGCTTTCTCATAACAATGCCTGCATTTATATTGTGGTATGCAGTCTCTTTTTGTTAAAAGAGAGTGGTGGTGATTTTTGCACTTCTCAATTTGTTGTCTGTTTGACAGAGTGGGTCTACTTGACACCTTCTAAGCCTTGTTCATTTCAGTCCTTCATGTACAGAAGTGGAATGGAGAGCCTTGAACATTTTGCTTTCACATTTACTTACAGACTGCATTCTTTGTAAGTAAAATGGCAACCAAAGAGTTAACATTTTCACACTTTGCTGTCATGGACTCTTTTCCAAGACTCGAAATTACCAAAGAACACACTGAATCAATAGCTTTACCCTATTCACGTATTTTTACAACAAAACCTTCTCAGAAGCATGGCATTCCACCAGTCAAGGATATGAAGAAGGAAGACCTCTTTTGAACTTATGAAAGCCTTTTTTTTCTGAAATACAATCAGAAATTATGATTTAGCTTTACTAGCTGGACCCCGGATATGCAGAGAGGAGGCTAAAGAGGCAGGAGAACAAGTCCTTCTCTATCAGTAAGCAGCTCCTCCCGGGATGGCAGGAGACTCATAAGAAACAGCAGAGTGAAGCCCTCTCCCGTACTTCTGATTCCCAAAGATAACACTTGCACAAGTAATCACACACCCCCACTGTGCAAGAAGAGTAACTTAAACAAGTTTATCCCATACCTATGCAGTGCAGTAGAAGGCATCAGGCCATATTGCCCATTTTGTCTATTTAGGCAAATGACAATGAAACAGCAATTCACATCTTTATTTTAGGGATTCATTGCTGTTCTACACCATGGGATTTCACGGCATGCACATTGCTAAGAACTGCATGTGGTAAAGATGTCTTTCGTGAAAATTTAAGAGAATATGCATTAATCGAAAAGAACTATTTGTAGTTTCCCAAATTGTTGATGATTGGTCTTTGCAGACAGCTACTGCCCAGTCTTACACATTTATCAAGCACTGGAATGAAGGACACAAAAAAATTCTGGTAGGGCAAAAAGCAAGGACGATCCAAAAATAGAACCGGCACTAAGAACATTAAATATATACAAAATATTGAGTACTGCAAATGAAAAGCCTCTGATAGTGTTGGAGGCAATAAATAGTGGGCCAAAAATTATCTGGTTTCTAAAAAGTCCTGTCAGAGACTAAGTCACCTTGCCAGCCAGGTGGTTAATGGCAGTTGCTTGTTACCTTATATTGAGGAAACAGTATTTAAACTCAGCTAAAATGAGGATTTATTGTGGCTATATTTTTAGTTCTGGTAGTAAAAGAAAAATATAAACAGATGGCTCCAGCATATGTGGCTGATAAAACATGTCAATTAAACTAAAGACCATACCAGTAATAAAATCATGTCATCTAACATTCTAAGGGCAGAAATCCGTGGCTATTTAAATTACAATAGTAGGAAAATGCAGGCCTTAAAAACAAATAAGTCTGCTTGTCAAGGAATGTCATTGTGAGTTTAGCCTGTTGAAAAAGGAGAAAAATATCAGAGGATTAATAGAATGACACATAGGGAGAGCATCACTACACGATTCCCCACATTTATTCTTCAGACAAAGAAAACTGGATATCCAATATGAAAAAAAAAAAAGTCATGATTCAAGAATTACACTGTGTGAGACTTAATAACTAAGCTCTTGGTTTATGAATTGTTTATGCCCTGAACATTTAGTTGGTGTTTTTAAAGCAACTCCCAGATGTATCTCTAATATATTAGATTTGCTGCTGGCAGCATAGACTTTTACATACAGAGTTCATGGAGTTTCCCACAAAGTATGTCTCAAACTCAAAATGTTTTGCTATAGTACATTTTTTACATATTGACAAGAAATGATTGGTTTTCTTATCACTTTCAGACAGCTATCACAATTGCAAGGCATCCTTATGCAACAAAGCACAATAAACACTCACTGATATAAACATCTACTCAATTAAGGAGCTGGATCTTCCCTTTCCAGTGCTTAAAGAGAAGGAAGAAGTCTTGGGGTTACAGTTCATCGAGCAAGTTTCAGTCTCCTCATCTTGTTTTGGGACAGTTCCTGACCTCTGCCTTCAGGACAAATTATGTGAAACAAGCAATTGGAAGATACTCTGAAGACTGTTTTGTCTTTGTGTGGCTCCAATGTTTTCTTTTAGTTTAACACAAACAGAATTTCACCAAGACAGAAACAGTAAAAGTAATCAACCAATGATGATGTAAGTGCCCTTAGAAACTCATTCCACCATTTCATGTACTCAATTATCTTTCTACAGCATCCCCTGTAGCATAAAATACTTTCTGCGTTCTGAGCTCTTTGCAGAGATTTCAGTTTAGCGACTTCTGCACATGAATTCCACACAGTACTCACATTTTTGATGGTGGGGTTATACCAGATTTATTTCTGTCTAGAGCAAAGAAGAATTTGATCAGCAAAGGTGTTGCACTGAAAGGGTATTTTCAGGATAAGATGCTTCAAATAGTAAACTAATCTGACTTTTGTAATTTCTGAATTTTTAATTAAGGAAGAATTCTCCTCCACGAAGGCTGCTAAAAAGCATCAGTGTGTTCAAAATGTTCAAGCACATGAATATTTTGCACCTTAAAACATTTCCATCTTAAAGCAACTAAAAATGTTTAGGTTTTGTTCTTAGGACTGCAGATAATATGTTGTGTTTATGTTTTGGGATAAGCAAGAATACTAACTTGTCTATGTAGGTACTTAACAACTCTTGAAAATGCTTAGATTTTCTTCCAGGAAACCATTCTCCTTGTATGTTTTCATTACTTCAATTCATTAAACAGTTTGTTTCCTAGGATTCTTTGTAATGTTGGCTCAGATGTATTCATATTCTAATTATCTTTTTAAAATATTGATCTACAACTTCCACTTTTCACATCCTGTTAAGGTAAGAATCAGTCAGCTATAAAGTTTAATGCTGTCAAATCTGAAACTTAAAATGGATCAGTCAACTTTATCCAAACACAGACAAAATGAAATTTTCATTCTCAAGATCCATTAATTAGGCATTCACATTTTTTTTTCATTTTTATTTTTTCTGTTCACAAAGCAAGTCATTATGAATCTGATCATCCCACTAGTATAAAAAAGAAGCTGAAGTGAACACTTGGACAACCATACTTCAGGTTGATTTTTTTAAAGAAACACAATATTACAGTTACAGAAGTATCTGCAGGTTTTTCTCTTTTTCTTCCCTCCAGCTACGTGCCTTATAAGTCAAGCCTCAGGCCTTCTTACATACTATAGTGGAATTCCAGATTTCTTCTATTTCTCAGGCAGGTCAAAACACTCTGCATATCAGTTGTATGGGCTATTTCTATATGATCAAGTAATGTGATGTAACGGGAGATTGAAAGAGTTGGAGCTGTCTCTTCTTCTCTACCACGCCCTCAGTCCAGGGGGGCCAGTCACCTCACACGGGAGACCCGTACTTCTGTCCATTCTCATGTCATTTCTGAGTTACTCTACTAAGCTTGTGCAGCCCACCTCATCTCCCTGCTCCAAGTCTGGACAATGCGCACTGCACATGTTGTAGGGGATGAACGTAAGACCTTATTCAGTAACACAGAGGCAGTGTTGGGGACATCCCATGAATGAACTGATGCCTGCCTTCTAGCATCTCCCCACCCTTGAAAGAACAGAGCAGTGTGATCCTTACCACTGCCATAGTTTTGCCCACAGTGAGCTAGAGGCTCACAACCAGCAGAGCTGGGACTGGCAGGACTGTCTCATCCCTGAAATACAGGACATAAATCACAGTATACTCACCTTTCTAATGTAAAAGAGACACTGTTGGTTTCCTTGACTGTGAGCTGCCACCAAGCGTTTCACCATCTTTGCATGATATTTCAAGAATCCATGTACAAGTCAAACAAGCTGTCACCCTGTGAGCCTGGTTTCTTCTAACTCCTACTGGTCAGTGGCTAACCACCTTGCAGTGAGCAAATCCACTCTGGCAAAGGTCTCTGATGCCATCCTCCAAACACTCTTTGCTCAGTCACAGCATACAGCTGTTATCTATGAAACCACCCAGATTTTTTTTTATCTGTGAGTTTGAAAAAATGGGGGGAAATTTGATGGGTCCCACATCCCTACTTAGTACCCAGTCCATCAAGGCTATGACTGCAAAAATCACAAGAGAGATCATGGAGCTGGAACCTTTTCCCTGGACAGGATCATTCTAAGCTACATCATAGCAGGTGACCCATGCTCCTACATCACTAGGGCATATGAAAACAAACTCATGTATAGAAGCATGCCAGTATGATCCTCTGCTTCTGACTACACACTTGGGGTTGACCTCCAAGCTGTTGCTCCCCCTGGGCACCTGTGTGAAGATGTGAGTCAGCTACGTGGCTGAATAAGTGAATTTGCTGTGTGGATGGTTATCTGCTACTAATAATTACAGCTTAGTTCTGTAGCAAGTCAATAAACAAAAAAAAAAATACCTGTTACACGGTGAGTTTATGACACACTCATACTCAGTCTCCAATGAGGGAAAAGCTATTCTACGAAAGAGCTGGGTTCAATATATGTAATACTCCTCATTGTGAGTTCAAAACTGTGACATATATGCTGATAAATGGCCTTCCAAAACCATACATTGATCGTTTTGACAGTAGGAACCCAGTGGCAAAGAATCAAAAAGGATTTTAAATGAAAGCTTACACAATCTTGGGACTTAGTTACTTGGAAATTTTCTGCAAGTGTTTTCTAATGTAGAATGACAAAGACCAAAGTCTAAGCCCTTTCATTGAGCTAGATGATGCTAGGTCTTGACCTTAATCTGCCGTATAGCACATTAATGTCTTAACACCTCAGATAATGACTGCTCTTGCACAGCTGAGGATATGCCTGCATTTTTCTTTCTTCCTCCCTCCTCTCTCCACCTATTTTTAAAGAAAAAAAAAAAAAAACATAGCAGTCTTATAGGTTCAGCCCAGAACAGGATGAAAAAGATATACATCTGAAAGGTCTAAAATCTTGTCAGGAATCTTTTCCTGTCCATCTGTATTTCACCCCCTCAAAGATACAGAAGAGGTAGTCTTTAGGCATCCCAAAAGATGCCTGTGTTTCAGTCCCATTCCCCAAAACATACTCCTTCAAAAGAAGGTTCTTTTCGAAACCTGTAGGAGGCCCTTTGGTCAATGTACATGCAGGTGCTTTTTGGTAATGCTCTAAACCAATTTTCATAGACTAGCTGGGTGTGAGGCAAAACCTTTGAAGCTAAGATTTCTGCATTATTGCTTAATAGTCCTCAAGTGTTTGCTGTGAGGTGACTCATCCTGAAGCAATCTTTCCCTTCATGCCTATTGCCTCCAGCCTGTTTTTGTTAAATCAACATAATTCCACAGGAAACACCACACTATTCAAACCCAAATACCATATTAACATATAATTATAGAGCAGTTGCAAATCTGTCCAACCTGTCAGATGCCCTATAAGAAGTGTCTGAAACCTTGACATAGGTTACGGGTAGAAATGACCACCGAATAGCAATGGCAGAAAAAAATATACTTAGCTGAGAAAACGCTGTAACAATGAATCATTCCTACGGTGTAATAGAGGGATTATCGCACTTTAAACAGAGAACTTGATTGAATAAACCTATCTGATCATGCCCCAATTTGTTATAATTTGATACTTTTCTGATATTAAAACTCAGCTGCTGATAAGCATTTGTTCAGCTTAACATTATTTGCTGTTTTTTAAACTAATTACATTAAGTACAGTAGCACTAAAAGGTCCAGGTGTTTAAAAAGCATTAGCATAACTACACAGTGCATAGAGGGAAAATATTGGTAGCAGTGGATGGATAGCGACAGTTTTTATCAAAAAGACAATTTTACTTTTCAGTTACGGATGTCAATCTGAGAGGGAAAGTGCAAAAATACAGCCAAAAAAGTGCATCTAGTTCCACAGCTAACTGTGACTGCTCACAGCAGTGGTCAGCTAGATGCCTAAATGGTATGAATAAGCTTGCAATAATGATTCAGCCTTAGGAGAGAAAGTAAACTACAACATAGCAGAGGTTAATAACAAAGCAAATCATAATCAACAAGCTCAGCTCCCTTGCCAGCATGGGGAGGAGGAAGTGCAAGTGCCCCATAGTCCCTACCATTGTAGCCGTGAAGGGGATATTGTCGATCACGGAGGAGGCCAAAGCAGATACCCAGAGCACTAAAATGATGGCTATCGCCAAGCGCTGGTCCTCAGGAACCACCTGCAATTGAGAGACATCAAATTACAGCTTTGATGAGATCAGTGTTGCTCTGTCCCCTCAATGGCATATTGCATGTTCTTCAGAGTTTTAATTTATCAACATTTATTACTCCTTCAGGTTCTGAGACAGGAAAAGCATCTTAAAGAAAATGGCCTAACATTTAGTAACACAATTATTGTTCTTTTTTGAAGAAAATTTTTACAAATAGAAATACAAAGACTGCTATTTCTAATATTCATACTTGCATTTCACACAAGAAGTAAACTCAGCACTTTTCCCCTTTTTATATGTTGGTGGGTTTTTTAGACTACATAAAAGGCTTCCCTTTTACATTTATTGCTATGTTTATTCTGGCTGTGGACAGATATATACGTATTAATTATCACCCACATCGAAGTACAACATGCTTTCCCGACATTGCTGGTGCAGGGAGGCAACCATGAACATTAAATTCAAAATGAAAGTATTATTCATTATTCTATTGGAGTGAAACTATTTAACTATTTTCTTTACCTGTTAAAAAACTGACAATATTGTAAACATACCTTTATTAACAAAGCTGTCTGCTCTCCTATATAGTCTATTAAGTGCAGATGAGCTAAAGCCTAAAAAAAAAAAAACAAAAAAAAAAACCACATTGATATTAACTAGTGAAGTACCTGATGCAGTTACATTTTTTTCAGTGATGTAAGAAAGTACAACTCCTTCTCATTCACAAGATGTTGATATTCATCTCATGTAGCTTCTGCAGCATCTTTGCAATTGGTGGAAAGAAAAGATGCAGCAGAAATTGGTAGCTGTTATTTGCAGAAGTGGGTTGGTTGTGCTGGGATGACTGGGATTGCTTAAGAGTGTGGGGCACAGGCACCAGAGAGCAGCTGAAATTTAAAGATGACATTCTTCAGCGGATACATGTTTTCCTGAATACCTGAACAGAACTGATTTAAAACTAGCTTCCCCAAAACCACAATATAGATAAAGTATATCGTGTTTAAAAGGTTGGTTAGATGAAATCAGGCATCTTGTGCTCAGTCTCAGTTGGAGAAAAGAGAAAGCAAAATATATGTTTTTCTGTTTAACAGCTTCCTCAGATCCATAAAAAACAACACTACCCATCTGCTAAACCAGGCCAGAGATCTTGGGTGAATGGAAATTGGCATAGAGGCAGCAGCACCTGAAAGGCAGGGGAAGCAGCTCTCTGATCCCCATGTCTGGCAACCGAACAGAGGAGACAAGCCCTGTAAGCACTGGGCCAGGGCACAGCCTGGACCAGAGCGCTCTGTTCTTCCTGTGAGAGTCTTTCCCATTTGTACAAGATACTCAGGTAGCATCCCATACAATGATGGTTACTACCACGTATGAAAAGACATAGCAAGACTCCAGCCTAGTGGTAATGGCTCAGATCTCTCCTTGTGCAGACAGAAGAACATAAACTGAGTACTCACACCCCAGGCGAATGATCTATTCCCTCAAACTGCAAGATAAAAGGCGATTTTTGACTCATGAGAGCTGTCCTTTAATTCACTTTGGTTTTGTTTTTTTTTCTTCCAGGTGTCCAGAATGAAGTACTATTTTCAGGCCTAGTGGGGTATATCTATTTTATTACTTTTCAGTTTCTTGGGGAAGAAAATCATGTCATTTTTGGTTCAGCCTGGACCTAGCTGCTTGGTTTTCTTGTAGCTTTTCTGCCATGACAAAGGATCAGTCAGCTGCGATGCCTCTCTTACTGACTCAGTTCCCACACAGAGCCACAGAACTCAGTATTCACACGACACAACTCCCTATAACCCACACACCTGGCAGTCAGAGCCCTTCAGAGAGATCAGTGGAAAAAAAAATTCAACTCGCACACAGTCAAATTCCATGACAGACACCAATAAAGACCCTAATAGGCACCGAGAGGTGTGGCATAAGACACAGTAACATCAGAGCGACAAAAGGGCTGTCATTCAGAGTGGCAATTCCTGTACCTGCAGTTCATTCAGGTGGCAGCTGAACACTACTGGTTTGGGTATCAACACATACTAAATTGGGCCTAAAAATTATATTTCCTTTGAATGATGCATTGCACAAGGAAAGGTATATCTACATTTAAAGATGCAGCATGCAGAAAACAAGTGATAAAACTTCTAAATACATACACATACCCCGTATATTTAAAAAAAAAAAAAATTACTTTTTTTTCGTTACTTTAATTTCCCAGGAGAAAGTTTCCTAAGAAATGAACTCTTGTTGACAATTGTAAGTTACCATTTTCATTCTAAGCTATCTGTGTTGCTTTATCAACTCAAAGGTTATGAAAGTGACTTTTAAAATTTACAGAAAAGTAATATTTTTAATTAACCATGATTTTTTTTTTTTGCAGTTGCTTTGTGTTCACACTTTAAAATAAACTTTTTAACACATAGCTGTCAGCAACCAGAGCTCAGAGTTACATTCAGTTAACATTGCTGCCTTATTATTTAATTATCTATTAACACAACATGTTTTCAGTAACACCCAATTTTTTTTCCTGGAATCCAGACATAGTACTACAAAAGAGATATTCGGGAAAGAAGGAAGGGAGTGAAGGACACGCACATCATTCCTGCAAGACGCTTAGTCTGCAAGTAGCCCATCACATTAGAGATTATGACAGTACTAATCGTATAACCACTTCAGGATGTCTCTACGATATCCAGGCCAATCGCCTGCAAGCACCTAAGTGAAAGTCAGCAGTTAGCACCCTGCCACTGGTTCTCCCTGGGTGTAAGCTGCACTGAGGGTCTCCTGGACCTTCCTGTGTCTTCTAAGAGGAATAATTGGTGCCTTCAAGCATGCTGCCTCCTCTATCACAGCCCAAAACAGAGTTTTACTGCAGAAGAAATCATGTATCATTTTAGATCAAAGTTTAATTTATGCAAAAAAAATGTGCGTGAAACCCTCTTATGGACAGTATGTCATGATGACTGTTGCTTATAAACTGTGCCTGAAGGGATTTAGGTAAAATGTCAGTTTTGACTATAAAACAGAACAAAATACTGTATCCCTGAGAGGCATAGGAGCTTATGTCACAAAGAGACAGAAGAAGCAGAAAGATTTTATAGCCTCTAACAGCCAGTTGTGAACAAGGACTAAAATACAGTTGTGAAGATGAATTACCTGAAGGACAAAATAGAAAACATAAGTGCTCCAAAGTATTTCCAAATTTTCATTGTAAAAGATCTACCAGACTGGACTGATGAGCACGCAAAGGCAGAGACTCCAAGATTTTCCCCATGGCTCTGGAACTTAATTCACCTCTTCCAAAATGACTTGCAGCCTAAGTCCCACACAGGCTTTTAAATGTGCCTTTTAATAAAAAAGGAAACATTCATAGCAGTAGGAAACAGCTTCAGACTAGGAACCATTCAAGATGAAGGATCACCAAAGGTGAGGAATATGAGCTGACAACTGTTGTGTGCTTAGCTCATGGAAAGATTTCTTATACTTCAATGCATATCTTTGTTTTGACTTGTTTCTTCTTGACATTGTTAACCTAAAGGAAAGAAAAGTGCCTTGGCAAGGACTGTCGTCTCCTAATCCAAAGAATAATACATTCAGATCAAAATTAGCAGCGATGATACTTGGAACATTTTTCTCATTCATTTATGGGGAAGAATTTAGTGTCTCTCACTTATTTTCTTGATTATGTGTACAAATTTCTTTCATGACCTTAAACTGTTGTTATTCTACAGAGCCATGACAAATATGCTTTCATTAGCACACTATTCACTGGTGAGCTGAGAAACCATAAAAATGAAGTTCAGTGAGTTATAACAGTCATATCTGAAGTCTGGCAGTAAATGGCAAATAACTTCCTGCATGCTTTAGTATGTTTTTGAGCAGTCACACAGCACTCAAATCAAAACTGTTCAATCCAAGATAAAACAATAAATACATCTGGGAATGCAACTAATGAACTCTTACAGCAGCAACAGACAAAATAAGCGTGGCTTCAATATGGATTCCCTATAAGAGCTAGAAAATGCAAGGATATATAGAGCCTGATAATATTAGAGAACTAAAAATTGCCTGTACTAATGGGTGTACAATAGCGCAAAATTTCCTGATGAATTTTAGACCTACTGGCTCTCAAACAAGCTTCATAATGATAATGAGAATTTCCATACATATTCTCAGAGGTGACCAGATTTTTACTTCCAATTTGGCATTAGAGTTAGTTGAATTATTCACTGTTTGTATTTGCTTCAGATTTTGTCCCTTTTACTAATGGTGATTTTTTTTTAATAGATCCCAATTTACAAATTCTTGGGCTCCTTGCAGTTACAAATTTGTTATTACAGGCTTTTCCCAGGCTGCCCACTCAGACAATTCACTAGCGATGGCAATGCCAGTAGTCACTCAGGTTTTATCAGTCATGTTACTACAATATAATTCCATCATTTAAACCCAACAAGCATCAACTGAAAAATACCAAGCATCTTAAGGAATGCACAGAAGTATAACTGACAAGTAAATGTTGCTATTCACACAAAGAAATATCCAAACATTTGGGGTAAAAATAAACCCTCTCAGGGTATACAAAAGCACCAAATAGTAACAAAAACAGGACACAAACATGGCTGGACTGTTCCTGATAGTCAAGGAGACAAACACAAAGAAACTACACAGAAAGATATCTAGGCATTTCAAGTACTGAATTGTCCTGGGTTAAGCAGAGACAGAGTTAACTTTCTTCATAATAGCTAGCAAGATGCTGTGTTTTGGATTTGTGCTCAGAAGAAACCTGATAAGAAGCGATGTTTTGTGCCGCTGCCAAGGTCGGCAGACCACGGAGGCTGGGAGGGAGCACAGCCCCAGTTACTAGCCCAGGATTTGATCTTAGGTTCAAGATTGAGACCCAGAGTGGCCAACAATCTATTCCATAACATACACGTCATGCCCAGTGTATAGGTGAGGACCCTCCGGAAGATCGGCCCTTTTTCTCCAGAAGATCGTCCCTTTTGGTTCTGGATCTCTTTTACTCTGGGTCATCTTGCTC
>NW_010101775.1:0-55079 GCF_000699245.1 Pterocles gutturalis
GGAGAACCCCCCTGTGCGAGATGGCGACGAGGGGTGGGAGCGCGGAGGCGAGGTCTGTTCTCGTCGTGCCTCAGGGTGTTGGCCGCGGTGCTGGTCGTGCGGCTGGACGGTGTGGATGGCGTGGACTGTGGGCCGGGAGAGTATCCCATAGGGGCCGAGTGCTGCCCCATGTGTGCGGCTGGTAGGTAGCTGGGCGGCTGTGGAGGAAGGCTTTCCCTCGGCATGGAACTGGTCAGGGGGTTGAAACCGTGTTCTCTGCTGTACCGGCCGTGACAAGAGTCTGGTGGCTCACGGGTGTGGGGGTCATGCCAGAACGTCCTCTTCCAGCCAGCATTAGGGCTCCACTTACCCGGCCTTGGCGCTTTGAAGCCTCCAGAGCAGAAGCAACGGTCACCAGAGCCTCTCTGCTGGGGTCGTTGGTAATTTCACTGTTCCCAAGGGCTCGTTTTGGGTTCTGGTTTCTGTTTTAGGATTACCTTTGCAATTGCTGTTGGGATATTTCTGAGGTTCTTGTACTTTGTATTTATGGCAGTTACAGGTGGGTTAGTGCCAGTGTCAGTCCCTGGCCAGGTGAGCTTTGCTAACGGAGCCACTTCTTTGGTGGGGTTGTTTCTGGTTTTTAGGACTTCGAGTTTTCAAGCATTGCACTGCCAATTCCAGCACGACATGCATACCTTGCGTTCAAGATACATATACAGATCATCCCAATGGCTTAGAACGCTGCAAGACATGTAAACTGTGTGATAAAGGTAAGGAGAATGCTAAAGAGCCAGTTTAAATGGATTTTTCATGCCTTTTGTGGATACATTCTCCCCTTCTCCTTTCTTGCCTCATTCGGTTGATTAATTAGTTCAGAGTAAGAAGAACAGAGAGGCTCATGTCACTGCAGACCTCCAAATGCTATCTGTGGGGTGATGGAAGGGAAACTGGCATAGATCTTCAGCTGGCACCAGTGGAAGTTTGATCTGCTAACATTTGAAGGCTTCTTTAGATTGCAGCATGGTGTTTACTTAGCTGTCTTGGAATACTTGGAATTTCTGGCCTGAGAGAGCTCTGGGTGGAGCTGTCCTACTCTACCAGGACAGCTAATTTAAAAAATCAGAGTTGGGGGTATTTTGCTTTTGCTATGCAAGTCACTTAGGACAGATGTAAATGTCACCCATGTCTGTGAGGAACAGGGATTTCTTTATACATCAGAAAAGGAGTCGTATTCACTGGTCCTGTTTGTTCGGGTGCTTTTCACCAGCGCTTCGAGGCAAAGCTGAATTTTCACTTTTGCTTTTGTACCTGTTGGTTGTACCCCTGTAAACACTGTGGCTGTGCTTGTATATTTCTCTTAGGGGCCAACCTAGTGCCAGAAGTACCATGTACGTATACAAAGAACACCGTATGTGGCTGTCTGCCAGGGTATTTCTGCAGTTATTTTGGGACCGAAGACTGCGAACTTTGTCAGCGCTACACCGTCTGCTTTCCTGGCAGTATGGTAAAAGAAAGGGGTAAGCCAACATAGCATCAATAACACCAAAAGCAAAACTTTGCTTATGGGGAATGCCTTTGGTTTGATTTTGAGGAGGCTGTCTGTCAGTCCATCCAGGAAAAAATAGCGAAGGATCGATGTGAATGGATAGGGCCAGCGCATACTAGGTAGGATGTGTACTGGTCCACTCTACTGATTACACTCAGTAATTAGAGGACTAGTGAACAGCTGAAAGCTTGCTGGATCCACATAAGTCTGAGATGCTGAGGCAGTTGATGTGGCCATGAATGCCACTTGTGCAAAGACAGAAGTGTGTGAGCTTTTGTCTGTAGTGAAGAGTCTCTGCAGTAATCCCTTGGCCATTTACACAGACCATGCTGAACTGAAGCTCTCCTTAGCCATAGGTGCAGGCAGAAATCCTGCTCTCTTCTCTTTTATAGGCACAAAGACCACTGACAATGTGTGTGAAGCCTGTCCTCCTGGAACCTCCTCAACAGCCAACATGTCCTACAGTTGCACACCATGGTCCAAGTAAGCAGCTCTTCCTCTTTATGGGCACAGGACTGTTCCCTGTAACTGTTGGGTCTGCATTTTGCTGTCTTCAAAACAGCAGTTTCCTGCTTCCAGTAAGGCACCAAGTGTGGAATCCTGTTCCTGTGTCCCAGTCTTTCTCGGGAACAACTTAACTTCTCTCTGACAGATTCTAAGAACACGATTATTTCTTTTCTCACATCAGACTTCAGGAGGACGGTCTGGTAGAAGGAGAGGACAGGAATGCTTCCTCAGACAGCTCTGTTACAGTAATTGTTGCTTCTGTTGTTGGAGTGGTGCTAGTTGTTGCACCTGGCCTTATATATACCTGGCAAAGGAGGAAAAGGAAAACTTATGTGCCACGTAAGTACGACTAGCATGTGGATAAAAGGGTAGTTTTGTAATAGTTAATATTCTGAAGAGTGGTCTTCGCTTCACTATATGTTGAGCTGAAACTTTAACAGCCAACTGGAGGTGAACAGCAAGGAAATGTGCACATTTCCATGTGCCGCAGATAACCAGCTGTAATGACGCCTCGCGTACAGGGTGTGCCTTTGCAGAACCACGCCTCTAGACATGTACAAACAAGATAATGTGACTAGAAAAATGCATTAGTGTAGAGTTCACCTTCCTGCATTTTGATGGGACTCTTTCATTTTCTTTGCAGCGGTGCAAGAATCAGGGGTGAGTATCTGCCTCTTGCTTTTTTTTTTTTTTTTTTTTTTTTTTTTTTGGTATGTTGAAATCTGAAGGAGCTTTTTTGTTTAGTGTTTGTATGTGCTATTTGATGGGCTCAATGGGTTCTAGAGCAGCTTGTGGATACTGGGAGTGTCTGTGAGTTCCAGAAGAGGATGCAGTGTAAACTCATTTTATGTTACTCTCATTAGGAGGTTTGGGATCTGGTCCCAAGGCTGTTGTTATCTCCCAACATTGTCTACGAATTAATATTTAAGGGGATTTAGGAGATGGACTCCTACTAAAAATACAAGTCTGTCTTATATATATAACTGTGTTTATTTCTCTCTCAAACCTGCAGTATTATGTATCCCCTAAAAGTTCCTGTTAGTGATTTGCAAGATAATATCTGTGCAGTGATGTGTTTCACAGGACAAACGTGGAACGGACTGTATAATTTGTTCTTCTGATTTGAGAGGGGACCTGCAGTGACTCTTGCTCTTAAGGAAGCAGCAAAAGTCTAGTTGTTAGTAGTGAAAATAGCAGGCACTTGCTAATAAAAGCTGACTCTTCGTACTGTGTTTTCCTTTGACATGTTTTAAAGGGTGGACAGCAGGATCAGGCTTTGATATCAGCTGTGAAGAATGGGGATCAAACAACTATTCCTGTGCAGGAAACCGGTGCCAATCCTGAACCCAGGCCTGAATAGCCGTTTGTGTTTGAACTGTGGTAGACAATGGAGATGGTAAAAAAAAAAACAAAAACAACCCAAAAAGCTCAACCTTTTTTCCAAATATGTATGCAGAAGACAGCCTGAAAATGAAAAGGAGGATCTGCAAATGAGCTCAGGAAATAGCCAAGTGGCATCTTCTGAAGCATCAAAGTTTGCAATAGCTGAGCGATCAAGGCACTGGTCAGTATGGTCAGAGGTTGTAAAGCTCTTTCCTTTTACATCCCCACTTTAAGGAGCAGTGGCCTGTGTGGTGTGCCTGGAGTTTCTTTCTTACCAACTTGGACAGTTATCCCTTGGTATGTGTGTGATTATGCCAAGATATGTTTGTTCGTGGGGAAAAAATAGCTTTTTTTTATTGTAAAGGTTTCTCATAACTAATATATAACACATTTTCCAAATGCATTTTGTACAAATTTTTCCTTTTTAGAAGTGAAGAAAATATTGATGGGAAAGGAATCTTGCAGAGCAAGAAATATGTAGCTTTTAGTCATGTCATGAATGACATATACACAATTCCTGTCTTTTGCTCGTCACCTCTGCTCCCATCTGCGGTCATGTGTTACAACAGAGGAAGTTACATGAACCTTCTGTTTAGAAATAAAGTGACTGATAAATAAACTGACTAATGAAAACACATTCTCTCTGTAAAAGAACTTTCCTGTACCTGAAGAAGTGAGAAAAATGGGTTGCTTGGCTGTTGGCATTATCTTGAGGAGAAGCACATTCTTAAGGAGCATCGTGGCAGATGCAGATTTTTGAGGAAGGATTTGGTGAGGAGAGTTACGCTTTATCGGCTGAGCATGAGGTGAAGAGTTGTCTATAAAATGAGATGTAGAAGATGGAGAGAGGCATGGAGAAGACACAGGATGGGTGCAGCGGGATGCCTCAGGCGGTGCTGGGGCTGACGGAACGAGCAGCTGCCGAGGTGCAGCGTGAAAGCGTCAGAGCGCTGGGGCGAGGCGCTTGTGTTGCACAGGGCGCAGGGGGAACTGTCGGTGGAACTGGAGAGAGGCTGACACGGGAGGTGTCTTTGCATTTCCATTTTGAATGACTCTAAGGAAGAGCAGAGTGGAAGGGAGACAGCAGAACAGCGTGCGTAATTGTAACAGGTTACCTGTGGTTTTACTGCATGGATGCAGTCTGTCTGAATTCATGTTCAGCCAGGCCACGGATCTAGACACTGCTGCTCTCTGACCAACAAACTCGCTCACCTCATCCCCACATGACTCTGAGGAGTGGAAGAAAATGGGAAACTGTTGTCTTTTTGGTTAGGGAAAATATGATAGACAACTTTTTTTTTTTTTTTGACTATGTTTGTTCAGCAGAATTACTTCTGTTTTTTTTTATTTTTTGCAAAATAAGGTGGCATTTCAGAAGATGACCATTAAGTTTAATAAGAAAGGCTACAGGTAGCTATGCAAAAGTACAACTCTTGTAAAATCAAGCTGCAAGCAACAGAGAATTAAAGGGTTTAGAGAATGCTGTAAAATTCCTTCTGGAATTTCTGCTGCTTACATGCAGATCTGACCATGAAGAAATACCTTCTGTTAAAATTCTAAGAATAAAAATATTTTTGTGATTTTTAGGTTTTTTTTTAAAAGTCATGTTTATTAAAACCTTTACATGGTGGTAATCACAGAAATCTACAATTTCTTTTACTCCTGGCTATTTTTATATAAAAAAGGATGCCCACAATATTTACAATCCCAATGTCAAAGTTCTGAAAGTATCTGAAACGAAAAGATACACAGCCTTTGTTGGTTCTTGTGTGTCTGCTGAGAGTCACACAAAAAGAACTTAACGAGCCCTGACTTTCCTGCGTGTTCAGAGTTGGTTTTACTTTCAGTAGTCAAATGTGTGACAAGTCAGTTCTGACATCCCATTCTGAAAATACCGTGGCACCTGGCAAGTGCGTTACTATTTTTCATGTTTGCAGTTTTGTGGCTGGTCTGATATGACACTGAAGAGGTCACCATGAACAGTAAAGAGACGCACTGGGAAAACACTATTTTTCTTTTCCCCTGACCTTTTTTTTTCTAGATTAGTTGTTTGGTAGCTGGTTAATGTTTCCTGGGGTTGGATGTTTTCCACCATTTGGCTGACTGTAGGCTTTGCTAACTGTTAACCTCTGCTTGTTCCTCTGCAATATTTGTGTATGAAGGGTTACTTCCATCGCTTAGTAAAAAGCTTTCTTGAGCAAAGTTTCAAGATAAAACCAAAACCCCAAATGGAGAGAGCTCAGGGAACAGTGACAAGGAGACTTCAGCCTCTGTGCTACATGCCAACCGTGGGGTAAGTTCTGGCTTTTTCTTACCTTCTAACAACTTCATCTTATTGTTGAAGTCCTGCTTTGGCGGTGGCAGCATCCTGCTTTTGCACCTGTGCTAGCGATATGTGTGGCTTTGAACAGACTTCAAATCCTACAACTTTGCAACTCTCAGTACTTCTTTCAGCTTACAGGTGTTACTCCATACCTTGCTGGCTGATGTGTACATTGTTTTCTTCCAAAAATGCAAACTCTGCCATTGGAAGACTCTGTAGATGAGCTGGGAGCTTTGCTCAGCCAGGTAAAGAGACAGGATGCAGCATCAGGTCACAATCAGCAATCTACCAACTACAAGGATTTTTTTGGGGTGCCTGCTGTAGCAGCAGTGTGTTTAATGTCTGCAGCAGGCGGGTGTTTGATGGAGTCTGAAAAGACTTGCTCATGTTTCAATGTGTCTTTTGGTCTGTTTCAGAACTTGGAGCCTGATTTGTCACCAGGTGGCAGCATGAGAGAAGGAAAGACTTCATTTCCTCATTCTAGAAACCAGGACATCTGAATGTTTCTGGTTTTCCCAAGTCTGTAATAAAGTTGCTCTGATGCTTAATTGCCTGCGAGCCTAAAATTGAATCAGATCTCCAGCAAAACACCTCTGGGTACAGTATTTTCCACGAGGCTAAAGTATTTTCTGCAGGAGTTTCTAATTTCTGTCCAGTCGTGTATTTGTCCACTACCGTAGTTGTGCATGAAGGTGCCCTGTGGTGGTTGGGGTGAGGGGTGTAGGAGGGGGCTGAAATGAGAGCCGGTCACCAGAGCCTCTGACCGAGCCACACGAACGTATGTTATACATAACTTAGCCTCTAAGCAACTGTAAATGACAAAAGAAGTACTCTGTGTGTGAGTCAGTCTTGCTGTCCGACAGATTGTATTGGTTTGGGTAATTATTACAGTTTGAAAATAACACAATACTATTATTTTGAGGACAAACACTAAATTTACCTAACACTAAATACATTATTTACTTGTGCAGGTGGAGGAAAAGATGGTCTTGTACAGGGCTCTGTTCCTTTGACAATAACTGGAAAGTCATCACAACTCTACAACTGCTGAAGAAAGTATGAAACCCCAGGTAGGAGCAGGTATTGCTCCTCTTCTGTGGCCCTCCTGTGTATGATTATGGGAAAGTAACGCAGCGCTCACCAGGGAGTGCCATCTCCTGGTCGTTTTGAGCTTCTCTCTGATCTGTTCTTTGATCAAGGTCACTGGTGGCTGGTGTGACGTGGGGGGCTGTGCTGCAGAGGGGAGCTGTGGAAGCAGTAGGGAGAAAATGGGATGTGTGGGACTGTAAAGGGAGGTTGTAGCTTCTGCACTTGGGTTGTGCTGGCACAGACACAAAGTGACAGATGGAAAGAGTCTTCTGCAGGCGGGAGGCGTAATAAAAACTTACATGAAAAAATAAAGTAACTTCCCTGTGCTGTAATAATAACTTGGAATAAAACCTCCCAGGCACATTTTAATTATCCCTTTAGCAGTTGCATGTGCCAGAACTTCTAATGGCACATCTCCAGAGCTTAATGATTTTGCAGACTAATTAAATTGTCAGCCACGTGAACCTCCTCCACCTGACCTCTGCACGCTTGTGTGCTGTTTCCCTTGCTTGGCATAGATATACTGTTGTCACTTACCTTGAGTTCCCTCAGGGTAGGCAGTGACCACGGGGCAGTCTGGTATCGAGACAGTTTCATAGTCCCTCTGCTAAGACTTCAGTGAAATATAAATGCAATTTTCAAGGGCAAAACTGCCCTATGAATATGGTAACGAAGAACAAGAACTTGTACTTTAGAGAAGGATTATATGCAAATCTGACCAGCCCTAGGACCCCTTCTGATATCAGCAGAGTAGATGCTAAGTTAATATTTCTGTAATGTTTCTAGTGTACTTGTAGCTGTTATAGACCAGTTAAAGCTTGCTGAATTGTCTACTGTGGTGTTCATTTTTTTTTATTAAAAATTAATACTTGTTACAGTTTCAGGTGTAAATACTGAAAAATAGCCTATAGCAAAATGAAAAGGCACAGGATTAAAAACAGCTTAATTGTTTCCATGGATACATGTTCACTATTTGGCAAAAAGTATTTTATACACTTTCTACAAGAGTAAGCATAATTTTAAATATATCTCTGAAGGGAGGGACCCTGTCATTTTAATCGTAACAACAGAATTTGTACTCCTAAACAAGTGATCTATTTAGTAATACCTCACTTGAAGGTCATGTTACAGTTGTTCTTTGGAGCAGAGGAACTCAAGTGCGGTAGGAGAGTGCAGCTTTGCGTTAAGTTAGCAGCCGACAGGCATCTGAACATAGAGCTCACTTTGTAACATAGCAAGACAAATAGCAATCTCTTACAACAAAGGAGTAATCAAGGTGCAAGTGTACAGACAGCACGGGAGTTTAAACTAGCTCTAACCTGAATTTGGGAAGAACGCATCAGAAACTGAATCAGAATACTGGAAAACAGTTCAGTGAAACACCTCAGACAGGTTTGCTAAGTCTCAGAAGGCGTAGTTGTAAGACATATTAAAATTATTGTTCCTTTCTGAAAAATAGATATATAGGTGTTTGTTGGTTTTGTTTTTTATTTAAGAATTAGTCTTTGTAACCCTGATGCAGTATCTTAATAACAGTCAGGATGTCATTTGAAACAGTTGTTTCTGTTCTGGAGCACACGGTGGCTTTCAGCACAGCCCCTTGGTCACCGAGATACCCGTGTCCTTCCCGGTGGACGTGTAAGAGCTGGAGTGCTGCGGTTTCCTTCCTTCTCACGACAGTAGCTGCGCCATTGGCCTTGGCTGTGACTGAATGGGAGAACATCAGGCACGTCATTGGCAAGAACTGCTTGTTGTGTCACCAGAGCGTGTGTCATTCTCGCCAGTCATCTTTTTGGTTACCACACTCTGCATTTCTCTGCAGGATGCATGGCTGTGCCTTTCTTACAGTGGAACACCTCGGAGAATGCTTCGAAGTTCTGCAAAGATCCCATCACCCTAAACAAAGAGAAGGAGCTTACTGACGTGGGTACAGTGCGTGGAGAGCGTTGCTCTGGAAAACAGAAAGCCGTGTCTATAGAGTGATTTAGAGTCTCATAACACAATTACAGTCTCAGAATATGGGATACTTTATGCAAGAAAAATAGAGCTACTATGACTAATGAAAGGCTAGAACAAAGAGAGCACACAGTAAGCAGGTTCTGGTCCATTCTCCATAGACTGGCAGGCCAAGCAAAGGGGTGCACTCCTCAGCAGTATCCTACGAGCTATAAAGTTAGTCTGGATGTATCTTGTCTGTTAGGATGTGGCTGCTAGCAACGACCCGCTCTCTCCTTCTGCGCTGTGTTGGTGCAATGGGTTGAACCAAGTGAGTTATCAATTAGTAAATCGGTTTGTAAAACCCACCTGTATTTCAGAGGGCTGTGGACATCTGTCTTTATTGACTGGCTGGCATATTCCGGTCTGTAGGAACCACACCACACCTAGACAAGGAAGATTAATCATTAGTGAGTCAGTATTAAAGGGAGTTCAGTTTGGGGACCTTCTCGCTGTTTTTCAACATTCTTCCTTTTCATCCCAGTTTGTTACAATATAGTTGGAGGTTTATAGAGGAGGCAGAACAGATACAATCATTTACTAATTAGTTTTTGTTTTATGAAGTTCTTGGACCAAGATCTGATGCTTTGGGTTGGATATATTAGCTCTTGATTTCACCCATGTGTTTCCTCAGACAGATGAGCTTAAGTCTGAGTCAGAGGCACAACACGAAGTGTGTTGGCCTACTGTCAAATATTTGACCTCCTGTTAAATATTTGTTACTCTAAGAGTGTAAACATACGGGAGTTTCTCATCCAGGCTGAAGGGGGAAAATCAACTCAGCAAAATTATTGGTTTTGCATTGTAATAAAGTGGTATAGAGGAAAAGAAATGGAATCTGTAGCAAAATCTGTGATCTGAACATGTATTCCTATTTCAGGGCTGCTGGCTTTGTATTTCCCAGGCATTCAGTTTTCTCCAGCACATGTTAAAAAATGGATGAAACCCCATCTGCATCGCAAGCAAAAGTTTTCTCCGAAATGCTTGTAGAACCAATACTTCCATGAAATGGCAAGCTCTTGAAAGTCATTGTCCCCCATATGTTGTTGTCTGACACACCTTTGTGTTGGTGGATGCCCTGTTTCTCTGTATCCTTGCTCCAGCAAGTTTCAGATGTGGAAAACTCTTGCCTCTAATCACTAAACCACCTTTTTCACGTCTGTCTCGAGGACCTTTTGCTGAGTGCAGTCGATGGAGAATCACTGTCCAAGTGGAGCTTGGGGCTGATTTTCTCTCTAACCTTTAGGATAACCTGATTTATACTTTAATGTAGTGGCTGCATCCAAGTGTTCTTACCTGGGCAAAGTTGAGGAAGAAAAGCTGTTTGTGAGACAGATTCAGTCCAGGCAGCTTTGGCTCCTTCCCTTCTTGTTCCAGCCATTTTAAGTAGGCCTAGAAATGATCATAGATTCAATCCTGTTCAGGCGTGATGGGTATTTTGAATGTTATTTGGGGGTGAGAGATCTTAGTCACAAAGTAGATGAACCCAACATGTCTTCCCTTCTGTATTTGTGTGGTTTCAATCTGTCTAATACAAATAGTACAGCTAATTTTATGAAAAAGCTGTCATCATAAGTACTCTGTTGACTTTTCTAGTAGAAAAATGAAACACAAAGGTAATTTGCATTCAACTTCTTAAGTACAGTCATTTCTGAACTGAAAACTGTTACAAAACAGGAAAAAATACCAAACTCTTCTATGGGAGTGGAGTTTTAGAGCAGTAGTTACTGGCCGGTTGAGCTTCACTGCAAGAAGCTCTGTGTGTTCTTTACAGAGTCTCTGGGAAATCTGTTCTGAACACAGCGCTTTGGCGAAGGGCGTGCCACTGCCCTGATGGGCCGTTAGTTTGCTACTGTGTCTCAGCAAGCACACATGACAAGTATAGCTGGTGTAAGTATATAGTTAATATATTTAAGTATATATTTAATATATGTATTAAATCAATATGCTACGGAAACTGAAGGCCCATGACTGCAGTTTGAAGTAAAATCATCATCTTTCACCTGACTTTTTCTATAGGAATTTGTATCTGGAAATGAAGTGTTAAGTCTTCTCCACAGTTCTGTGGTGATGACTTTTATCTCTCAGGTAACTGCTCATAAAATAGCAGATAATAACCTTGCTCAACGTTAAATCCATTACCTGTTATTGTTACACATTAATTGGCCAATTTTCTTTTTTTAGGTATATTGACATAATGAAGACAAGTTAATGTGTCCTCATGCTGGTTAATTTCAAACGTTCTGTTACCTTATCCTCTTAGTTGCCGGATAGTCCCAAAGCACACAGAACACAAAAGGTAGAGCTGAGGGTAAAAATACATCCAGCACCACAGAACAGGAGAGGATTCTGTGTGCAGGCAGTTTATGTCACACCGTGCTCTTCCACATTTGTCATAGCTTTTAGAACCAAGGACATGTTCAGTTCAACAAAGTAATTAATTTTAATGGTACCCCTCACGGTCAGAATTGTCAGTTCAAATTTCTGAAAATTCAGGATGTTCTTCTATAAACACACTTAACTGTGGCTGTATTCAAAACACCAGAGATAAAAAGTTTTACCATGATGTCTGTCAGGATTATTTGTAGAAAAGAACATTGCATGCTTACACCTGCACTCCACAGGGAAGGAGCCTTTGTGCTGGTAACTACTGTGCTATTCACGGTTTGTTAACCTGGAGGATTAAAGACAGTGGACTTCCCTGAGTCTGGAAGCTGACTTCCCCTGGTAGAGCAGGACAGATAAGGTGATATGCAGTCGTGTTTATAACGCATAAAAACTGTGCTGAACAGTGTAGGTTTCCAACCACAGCATGGAGGCAGCGCTCTGAAATATCAGTTGCATTTCTCTTGTTTTGAAAATAACTGACTGGCTGAAGCAACCTTTTACCTTGGAAGGAGGAAGGCAGTTCTGAGATTATCAACCCTTGCATTTCTATTCTGCTGCATGGAAAATAAATAGCAGCAAGGTAGGAGGGACTTCTTTGTGTTATTTTCCTAAACCTTATAAAGCACATAAAGAAAGCCACAAAAGGAGCTAGGCTTTTAGAGACAGGCCTTTTGGAACACGTGATCTGTATTCCTCTTGGGAAAGAGATGGTATTTCCATTTATTCTTTTCATGTCCTACCTGGCACGTCACTTTTGAGATCAAAGATGAAAAATGTGAGAGAAATAAACTTGGAAAAAACGGTTGCTGTGCTTCATACTATCACCAAACTGTGTTGCCAAGAAATTAATGCTCTGTTGCCGTGTGACAAGCTGTTTGAAGTTGTACTTGCCATTTTCAGAATTAAGGGCTTTAGAAAATTGAGGTGTTTTACCTTTTTCCTAGCTAATACTGCACCTATTTGTGAACGTTGCCCTTGTTTACCTGAGACAGGACTATGCAGCACCAAGCACTGTGGTACATCAACGTACAGCTAGGAGAATGAGGGAGTCTCCTCCCGGGTGCAAGAATGCCAGCAATCACACACAGGGATTGGATCTATGGGGACATCGGCTTCTAGATGTATAATTGAGGCTTGAAGTTTTTGAATATGGTAATAACATGTTAATTGTAAATTTTTTTTAATGACAGAGTAGGTAACCCCATTGTTGAATCCCTGGGATAAATTTAACTCATGGTATATTTGAAAGTTACCTTATAAGCCTGTCGGACTCCTCCGTTATCTGCGATATTTTCTCCTAACGTGCTTATTCCACTGACCTGTAAAAGAATAATCATTCATTTACTCTGTAGTCAGTAACGTTACCAACCCTAAGAAGTACGAGCTGAAGCATGATCATTGATCACAGACAGACAGTCCTGTCTGGAACAGAAGGAAGCAGCGACTTTGTGCTGGGGCTGAGACAGGAGAGAGTGAAAATAAAGAATGAATAGGGTAAAAGCTGTAGGTTACATTAGAAAGAATATACACGAATGTAACGTGAACAGAGTATGGGCTGTTGGGCAGAACATACACCAGCAGGACTGGCAACGTACAGGAGCAAACACCGGATTCCCCCCATGCCCCACTTGCACTTACATTCATTATTTTTCTGTATAAAGAGCCAGCGGTGTGGAAATGGTTGGCTTTACTCACATTCTGTCCGCCAGCAAGCTGCCACGTGTAGTTCCCGTACTGATGCACCATGCACCGAGACTGCTCCTTGAAATGCATCGCCGAGAAATTGCTCCACCAGTCAAACATATTTCCATCTTTATCAAAATTCCTACCTGTATGAAAATCCAAGGAAAATGGAAAGTTTTGAGTGAGAGTACATTAGAGCAACCATTGTTCCAGTGTAGCACCAATTTCTCTTTACGGTACAGCTGCATTTCCTCCTGTCTTTCCTCCTTTGATGTAGATGGTCTGTGCTACAGAGATTGATCAGAAATGGTTTTGGCACAGTTGATTCTGCTTTAGCACAAGGGAATGGACAAGGTCAATTCCAGTCCTTCCATCTCCACTCTCTATTATTCTGTGACTTGTTAGTCATCAGCCCAGCTGCAGTTGTAGCACTAAGGCCTCGTTTTATTTTAAACTGGATTATGCAGACATGACATAACAAAACTAACCACCACTTCTGAGGTGTCTAGGGTGCTTATTCTGCGTCTCCACGCGACAGAACTGAGGTTCGTAGAGAATGACTTTGCTACAGCAGGAGAAAGCTGGAATTGCAGTTCTGGTTTTTAGGTTCTCAGGTCTCTGGCTAGAGTGTGCTTTTTATTCCCTGTAGATCTAGATTCCTGAGGCTATATCGTGTGCTTTTGTGTAATCTGCATAAGCTTATTCAACATTAAAAAACACATTGAAGAAAACCCATGCGTAAGGAATTACTGGCTTAAGGTATCAGAAGTGAGTTTTTGCCCCAAACTATTTCACACAGCATTCTAGAAAGATAATACAGTCAATTTATTACAAACGTTAGTGTTGAAAAAAAAAGTCTCTTGTGATTTCAAGACACTACTGACAGCTCTTCTGTCCCAAGAATGTACTTCCCAGATTTCATTTTACTTCAGGAGCCAGTATCTCTGCTTGCTTTGTATTTCTGATGTGACGATGCTGTAACCCTAACAGCTTTTCCTGAGAATTGTCATTGACTCAATTTAACATCTGCTTACTTCTTGTGTGACCTGCTTCGTTCCTGAAGCATTCACTGCAAAATGTTCAACAGAACGTTAATGCTGTGCTCCCCGAGAGTGACTTGGAGGGTGTGCGATGGTGTGTGCGGACAGTTCAGTCACAGCGGTGTGTGACTTTCATTTCTTACAATGCAATGAGTGCAACTGAAAGAATAATAGTTCCTCAGTTAATCTCACCATTGTCATCAAACCCGTGAGTGATTTCATGCCCAATAACCATCCCAATCCCTCCAAAGTTCAGGGCTTGTGGTTGGTGTTTGCTGAAGAAGGGAGGCTGTAGAATCCCAGCAGGGAAAACTGCAAAGAGTGGAAGAGAGAGAGGCACTGTAAGGGAGCTTCATTTTTGCATCCTTTGCAGACAGATTGCTTGCTTGGTTTAAAGATCAGGAAGAAACATAAAATATAAAATGATTAGAAACAACGTCATGCCTCCTCACGTAAAATTGTTTCTCTCTTGATAAATAGAAAATGACAAGTTAATAAAGGTTTAATTTAGCACATCTGCAGCTACAGTATCTCCTTGTCTGCGAATAAGGCGTAATTTACATTCCAGCTTCAGCTTAATTTGGTCTCTAATGTTTGCTGCAGTAAGTCAAGAACAAAGTGTTTAGTAACTGTCTTTCGGAGATAGCTACAGTTTGTGTTTTGGAGCCATTTTATAGGGGAACTAATGGATGTTTTATTGCTTTATTTTTGCAAAAGAAAGGTTAGTGATCATATGCCAATTACCAACAATACTGGGTGTGTACGCTGTTGTGGGTAGCTGTGCTTGGATTTTTGGCTGTCATATTCAAGTTCCTTAAACCAGTTACTTCCATATTGCTTCTAAGGGCCAAACTGTAGAGGAACCAGTCATCTTTAAAACCCGACTTCCGTGCCTGCAAAACTGGCTCACAGCTGATTGTGATCAGCATAAAACCACTGTGGATAAATAGAGAGCCTGAGCTTGACTCCAGGTTTAGCTCCAAGATGATATGCACTAAAGGAGTCTCCTGCTGCGGCTGAAGGACTGGGCACAGCTTTTACTGTACCTACAACATGGAGGTAAGCGGAAGGTACACAAATGGAAACAGGTACTTCCTGTTGAGGCTAGAGGGCTAAACTATGAGCACTTTGGATGTTTCTACTTGTAGCAATTCTCTTGAGTTTTCCCTTGTGATGGTTGGTTGGGTTGTTTTCTATTTCTGGCCTTTGCCCTGGGAGCAGGGTACAGCTGCTGCCTGGCCTAAAAAAGGCAGGGATTTTTCCTCTTTTGGTATTTGTCAGAACTGGGATAGTAGATCTTGGCAGTCTGGGAATTTTAATGAGCACTGCTTAGTAGAAATGATTTGGTTCCTCTCCTGTTCGGAGTGCTCAGGATTCAGCATCTGCAGGCTTCACCGGCCCCAGCTCAGAGATCAGGGAGGATGGGGAGCCCAGGCAGGTTCACTACGGCTTAAGTCTGAAGCTCTTCTCTGCTAAGAACACGAAAGGCCAGCCTAGCAACTCTGCAAAAACTCCCAGATCTGACATTCTGTGAGCAGAGGCAGGTTTCTTTAGTCTGGCATGCCTCTTATCAATGCAGTTACAGTACCGTCTGTACAGATAGCAAACTGGAGAGCTGCCCGGGTGGTTATCAGGAATGTGGAAACACGAGTACAAACAGCCCAAAACACTCTGAGCATTCTCTGCTCTCTGGAGCTGGCACTCGTACAGTAGCGGTTACTGTCCGAGGCTTTCCAACACAGGGCCGTTCCAATGACAGTCTATAGACTCTGCCCACCGAATGTGGGGCGGGGAAGCTGAACATCCATCAGCAAGTGACTGCTTGGAAGGAACAGCCTCTCTACCTTGCCCAGAATTTCCTAAGGGCACAGGCAGGTTTGCCTCTGGATAGCAGACTTGTGGTGCAAAAAGTAATTAGTTCATGCAGCTGTTTAAAATTGTTGTAAACCTACCTATCTGGTTCCGATTCGGGGAATAGAATGCATTGACCACTGCAGCTCCAATTATCCATCTGAAAATAGATGTTGCACACAAAGTTAGTCATGATTTTTTTTTTTAGACATTCTTTTTATTGAATTATTCTTGTCAAAAAATGCAGGCTGCATATAAGGACAGGACTGAGGTAGGGCTGGAAATGGACATAAATTAGATCTGGTGCTCAACTTCCCCAAGATGGCATATTTCCAGAAGAATTCTGGCCAGAATATTATAAGCTTTTTTCCCCTGAATAGAAATTTTCATAAGTTCCATGATACTGTTTATCTCATCTCCTCCTTGCTGAGCTGTCAAAGATCTGTCACTGGTTTTGCGTTAAGTAGCTTCAATGTAATATCTGAATGTGAAGCAGCTCGATGAAGGATTAGAGAGATTCCAAGAGAACTGGGTGAATTTCTACGACAAAAGGCAATGAGATACGTGTTTTATTCCAGGAAATATCTTGTAAGATCTCAGATATAAGCAGGCTCAGCTATCCACAGCATATGATTTAAACACGATAACCATTATTTCAGAATTTTGATTGTCTGTAGCATGCAGTCTAGAAACTTACATATCTTGGTCAACTCTCTCTCGAAGTTTTTTCAAGCTCTTTTGGGCTCCAGCTCTCAGGTTTTCCAGGATGTTTTCAAAGTAATTGTGTTCACTGAAGTTTAACTAAAGAAACAGATATCCAAGTATATTAGTAAGCTGTGCGGAAAGAGGAATTCCTCATACCACTGAATGTATCTTCTAAAAAAGTTTTGATTGCAAGGTATCACTTAATAGTTAGCTCTTTGCATGCAGTTATTTATAATAATGTTCAACACAATCAATTGTGTGTGCTGCCCAGTCACACGGAAATGACAGTTGCACAGGTATAAGTATTCCAAGCGGCAAGAAAATTAGCGTAGGGTTTTATATTGAGGTACTTACTGAGACACACACAGCATACTCACATTGGCATATTCCTGATCTAGTTTTTCATTCTGATCTTCCAAAATATAATCTGGATAGCCAATTTGTTCTTTAATTGCCATTGCCTAGAAGAAAAGAGTTTAATCGTGGGTTTGTTGGTGTGGTTGGGTTTTTTTAAAAGTTTCAATACATATAATAGTTCAAATTTTTTATTGCTATTGTCCACCTGTTTGTGAGAAACTGGATGCAAATATTTAAAGACCTTGTTCAAATGCACCCTCTTGCCTAATAAGACTTTACATCCACTCTTCCTCTCATCTCCTGGTGTCCAGCCACTATGGGAGACCTGCAGACCCTACAGCACCACCCACCAGGGATTTGGCTTAACCCTTATTTAGTGCCTTTACTTTTTCTTGCTATTAGAACAGCACTGATGATCCTAAAGTCAGTGAAGGGTTTGAAAAGTTTTATTTGGGAGATTGCGTTGTATTCAGTTGTCATTCTACTTGATGCATTTGGTGCTATCATCTCACCTCATTTAAAACATGATTCACAAGACTCATTAATGGAAATAAAAATGTACGTGACCTAACAAAGGATTAAAAAGAAAAGGAAAATGCAACAGGATAACGGATAACACGATAGTGAGCATCAAAGCTTTTTCGTCTCATTTGTAGAGGAACTGGGAATAGTGATGCTACAAAATTCCAAAGATTTCATATTCATGACAGAACAATGAATTTCCTTGTTATCTCTGACCTTCTCACGAGCTTTCTCTTTAGATGCCTCATCCATCCACTGTAGCTCATCTAAAGTCTCGATGAATGCTTCACGGATCTTATCTATTAAATCTCGGACCTGAAAGAGAGGCAGGAAGAAATTAATCACTTACATGCTATTTTTGCAGGCACAGCTGAGGAGGGGTGAAAGGCTTCCTACTGAAAGATGACATCCCCAAATTCTGTGCTCTGAAACATGGTACTCGGCATTTTAAAGTGCATCATAAATGAGTTATCGTGCCTTCTGGCTCTTGGCTGATTGTGTCTTTAACAGACCAATAGTTGGGAGCTCAGATGGAGGGGAATGGGCACTGCAGACCCTGGGTGTACAATCGTAGGAAGGGTAAACTACATACCATCCTCTTGCTCTCACCAGCAAATGCCTCCCTGACGTACATTGCTCCCACTGCATTCTCCATGTTGTTGTTGACATAACTCACACACTCCCTCCAGCGCGCTTCTTCCAGCGTTGTCCCATAAAGCGCCTGCAACACAAAACACCCCAGGATTCATTCTGCCTACGCATCTCTCTTCTAAATCACTGCCTAAGGAGGAGGCTAACCCCAGACAGAGGTTTCCATTGCTGTGACTGCTGTTCTTAGATTTGTTTGGGGATTGCCTGACTTAACAATGTCACTGTACTGACAAGGACTTGATTTGGTGACTGGGGCTTTTCCAGTACTATGCTCTACAGCCCCTGTAGGAAGAGAGAAAATACCTTCCTGTAGCTGGCCCGAGCATCCTTGAAACGCCGACTCAAGCTGCTGACTCGATCGATTACCAGTCGCCAAATGAGGTAGTTCTGGATGGTGCTGCAGGGGAAAGCAAAGCTGAGTTTAATCCCTTGTGAAAAGCAACACTAGTGAACACAGTCAGAGGGAGATCTTAATTTTGGAGATAAAGCAAATGATTGCTGCCCATCGTAGGTTTCATAGTATCCACAGGTGACTGTCTGTATTTAGCAGGCTGGCTAACTGTGCAGGCATCTAGACTGGGGACTGTACTACCATGGCTTTTCAGGGATTAATTTTTTTTTTCCCTTCTAGAGTGTAACAAGAGCTAAGGCTGTGATGTATTTTTTTCTTCCCATTTAACCTTTTCTAAGCATGTGAGCAGGTGAGACACCTGGTACCACAATACCCTGGGACCTTAGAAGACATTACCCACATTTTACAGTGCAGTGGTGGCATTTTGCTCAGAGAAGCTCTGACAGAACTAGCAAATGGGTCCAATAATTCACATTTCCACATTTCCATCCATTTGTCTTGCATATTCTCCAGTTTCTTTACCTTGCTGAGTACTTTGAGATAATTGCTTTCAGCTCTTGCAGGTAGGGCATGCCGTATACCACAACTTCTTCTTCTGGGTCAACCTGAACACCTACTGAAGACATGACGCCTTGGATGAAGAAGGTCCAGTTAAATTCCTAGGCAGACAGAGAGACACATACCAATGCCAGGGGTTTAAGTGCCTCAGTAACTGGCTGGACTTCCTGCAGTCTATGGGATTGAATGTACTTGTAGCGTTGTTCAGTAGAAAAATGCTTTTTTAAAGACTCTGAAGACAAGATTAAGAATGGGAATCATCTTATACCTCTCTTTGTTGCATCACTGATAAATTCACAAAGTCATTTCCAATTAGCATGGTAGTAAGAGGAGGCTGAAAGTATTAGACTGCCTATTAAACACTTACGTTCAATGCAAACTTTTCCTGTAGCTCTTTCAAGGTCATTTTGTTGTACAACAAGGTGACATCATGCCTTTCTTCTGCTGGGGTGGTTGCCTGAAGACATTCACAAGGTTATTACCAGAATCACCTGACAAAGTGGCAGTAGCTGAAATTGCAGCATGCACATGCATATACACACACTCAAATAATATGCAAATAAAACAGTTCATCTTGAAAAAGAAAGCTCATTTGATGGTGTCCAGTGCTGCTTTCTAAATTTCAGTACAGGAACTTGGGCCCCACAGATTTAGTAATGTTTCAGTGATATGTTGAGCCAAGGGGTTCCCTCTATCCTCTTTAGAATGTAAGACTACACTCTTAGAGATATTTAGGGTGCTGTAGACTTCAAAGGATGCAAGGGAGCTAGCCCTGGTGTTATCATAGTGTATGTTTAGCAGAAGATAGATTATCCTGCTTTAGGAGACTTCCAAAAATAACTATGTCTAGGGCTAGAGCAGACACAGTAGCGGTGTATGCCGTAGACATAATTACTCACAGAGGCTCTGATTTCTGGGCTGCTCATGGCACAAGTCATATTCCTCCTGCTTTCTCCTCGGCCATGAGTCTTCTGCTGTGTTGAAAACTGCTGCCCAAAAGAGGAAGAGACACTCCCTCTCACCCCCTACCCCCCACACCATCCTGAGTAGTTCTTGGTTTCTGTACTCACATTTGCAATCTCTGTTTCAAGCTCCATAACTTTTGCCATTTCCTCTTGGACAAAGGCATCGTCTTTAGACATGTTCTTGTCTTCCCGGATCATTTTGGCAATGGTGATCATGAACTGCAGGTAAGCTTCTCTCACCTGCACACAAGAAACAGAACGTGTGTGTAGCACTGTGAAGAAAAGGTTTGCTGTCTGGTGTTTCTCATTTGGCAAACGATTCTTTTTGGCATTGTAGTTTTAGAGCATGCTGTGAAGAAGTTTGGCCTGGGGTCACAGCCTCTGCCCTTGTCTCCAGTGCAACCCTCCCCACTCCATTTTTCTCATCTTTTTTTTCTACTATCAGAGCCACTACTGCAATTCCTAGAACCTCAGTTCATCCTGGAACACCTTACAGCGCAGTTGCCAGTCTCACAGTACATAGTGAAAGCAACACTTTCTGCTTCCCTGTGCAATCCAGCTCTTGGGAGCTCTGGGTTAGAATCACTGCTTGAGCAAAGAGAAAGCTCTGTGCTTGAGCTACTCCTGTGGGAATAGGGATCCCTCCTAGTCAAAATACCAGCGTAAGCATGGAAGGTTAAAGTTCCCTGAAAGTAATACCATAAATCTTCTAAACTCTCTGCTTTTACTGTCTGAAAAAAACGCTCTGTCTCAGATGGTTCCCAGTGATCCCTTTGCTTTATTTCTAATAGGAGGGCATGGCTGTGATTTATGCCTCAGAAAGAACCTGGGGAAGATATCTGGCTGCTGAAGGAGCACTGATCTCTGATACAGGAAAGCTTCATACTACGTATTCTTCTTGCACCTTTTCTTTCTCCATAGACCTTGGAAACCAGATAAATACAGTAACTGTTGTGAAATTGAGTCTGGGCACTTACATGATGATGATTTGTGGGTTTAGGCTGAATACAAGGCCTTAATCAGGCCAGACTCCCACTGGCCTCAGTAGGAGTTTTGCCAAAAGATGCTGGACTCAGCACAGGGGGAGTTTGGGTCATCAGAGTTTGGTTCATTGTCTGTGGGAAGTGAGCTGTTAAATAGCAAATCAAAAGGGGTTGTGTCTCCTCCTTATTCACGAAGATTAAAAACACAGCCTTAGCCGCCCTTCTTTATAGCTTCAAATTAAAACTGCGTAAGCAGTACTGGTTTCCTTTTGCTAATTTAGGATCATCCATGTACTGTACCTGATTTTGTACCTCCTACAAGTCAATCTCAGTCTGGCTTTCATGCAACGATGCATAAATGTCCCTCTTTTCTACTGTAACTGCCACTATGGAGGTGGAGCTTGCAGAATAGAATCCCAGTTCCCGACACAACTACATGGCAATTGTTCTGTACCATGAGACAGATTAACAGAAACTGGCAGTTCATAAAGGCATCCAGAAGGTGTGAAAACAATTCACAAAAACTTCATAGGACTATATTAAATATGAGAATATAGTCAAATATGTTGAATTAAGAAGAAAACTAGTCTCACTGATGTTTTCATCTGCCTTTACAACCGCTAGACAAAGAGTCTAAAATGCTGATTGTTGTCTCTCTGTATTCCCTTCCATTCATGTTAGGAAAATGAGTTTGACGTTAGGCTGCAAGTCCCCTTTGTTAGGATGACATAATTGAGGAAAGTAAAATGTACTAAAGCAATATTTCCATCTTGGAAACTGATAAATTTTCTGGCCCTAGTTGCAACAGCTTTGTACGTATTTACAGAAACCCTCACATTTTTGCTCTGAGCATTGTCAGAGAAAAACACCTAGAAAATAATCTCTCATGGTTTTCATGTAATTTTGGGGAAAGGGGGGAGTAAGCGGAAGCAGATTGTTACGAGCTGAGTATCTGTTCCATCGATATAGCTTTTGCTGCTCCATGTATAACAGTTCTTTTTAAAACTTTTAAACTTTTTTCCCCTGAATGAACATATGGAAAACTCTGAATATTTTGGTGTTCAAGAAAACATATATTGGGCTATTGTATGTCCAAATGTGATCCAGCATGACAATTCTTCTCCCAAATCTATAATCCATCTTTCCAGTACTCTGTAAAATAGTAGCCAGAACCAGCGGCTTTAGAAGAAGATATAAGCAAATCCAAGATAACCTGCACTGAAAATGTGAACCTGTCTTCAAAATTAGAGACTCTTTTCAGCTATAAAACATAATGATTTTATTTTCCCACAACTTCCTCATCTGCATGAATTGGCCAGTTCTGGGGAGGCTTGATATTTGTACAGTTGTTGAGTCCTTTTGTAAACTTAACAAAATTCTGGCATAATTAGGAAAAAATCTACAAAGAATGTCAGTCTAATTCTGATTGTTGATCTTCACATAACATGAAGATTCATATATTTGAGTTTTCCAAAACACAGGGATAAATAATGAAGTTGTTTTAGTAGCACATAGTATTCCTTGTAATTTATTTACTTACTCTTTGATAGTTGCCCCCATTAAAGTAGTAATCCCGCGATGGCATTCCTAAACTTGGCTGGTCAATCTGAAGAAAATCATATACATTAGTTAGTGATGAACGGGTTCTGTGCAAAGGTATCCTTGAAATGTTTAAAAACCATGGTTTCCTGCTATATATGAAACCTCACCATCATTTGGCAAGTCACAAGAATTTACAACCCTTAAATGCTGTAAATCAGCAAAGGTCCTTTGATTTTTATTTCTTTAACTGAAACAAAAATGATTCTGCCATAAAATGTTTCCCCATATGACTTTGAGACAGAGCTGCCACTTGGGGTGCAGAACTGTGGCGTGCATTTTTGTCAGTATTTGTGCATACCCCCCGACTTATGGAAAGCTAATCTGTATGCAGTGTAAATAACGATCCATTTATGATTCTGGAATATAAATAATTCCCTGTGATTTTTTTTTTCTTACATAAATGATGTGTCTGCTGGAATCCTGGTCATCATTCCAAACAAACATATCAATGAGGACGCGTTTGTTAAATCTGGAGTTCATTATGGAGAGTTTTTCTTCTATTCTCCAGTTTGGCTCTGGGAGACAAATGGAAAAATATACATTATTTATCAATATGGATCAGCACTGATTTAAGCTGTAGAGTTTCTAAGCTTACTGCTGAAATTGTTTAGAACCAGACTGGACATGATGTGAGAATATTTGTACAGGACATTGCTGTAGGGGCTAGAAATGGCTACACTCTTCTTACTGGCCTCATCTGTCTCAGGGATATACAGTAATCAGTAAATGACTGAGATAGATAGATAGATAGATAGATAGATAGATATACACACATATGCAATTGCCTATGTATAGCATTAATCACCATGACCTTGCCTGGTTAGGCAGTTGTGCTCCAAACCCTCATTAATATGCAAGCATTAGAACACAGCTCTATTGGTTATATTGGTTTTGGTTTCATTATTCATGTTGGTCCTTTAGGGTTCCTGACTGTCTTGAAACATGCACTGTTCATGAATGAGATTCTGTAACACAGGTATTACAGTTATACCATCTTCTTTACACACAT
Organism: Pterocles gutturalis; assembly: GCF_000699245.1. NCBI lineage: Eukaryota > Metazoa > Chordata > Aves > Pterocliformes > Pteroclidae > Pterocles > Pterocles gutturalis. The sequence goes on from NW_010101775.1 coordinate 23,489, forward strand.
CACTGCATGCTAAATATGTATGACACCCTGACTTTCGTTTATGAAGAAACAACTAAAATAGAGGATCTAATACAATGTCTGTAGTCTCCTCAGTGCAACAAATAATTCTCAACACTACTGAACTCTTCCAGGCACAGAATTACCTTTGGTGTTATTCCAGTCTGCAGAAGCCACTGGCCAGTCTCCAACCATCGTTAAGGCCTCTACCAGAGGCAATGAATCTCGTTGCTCTATAAGGCCTGAGAGAGGAAAAACAAATACTATTTTGTTTTCATAGACACAAATGAAGAAAAATAGGTAACGGGCCTAATGGTTTAAATCTGAAACAGAATTTGTCATAGCAGAAAATCAGATACTGTGAAATCCCCTGTCTCTTGTGCATCCCAGAATGTGTATGTTAAGCTTTAATGATGCACCAAGGCAATTTCTAATCTGGATTTTAATCTAATTTCATTTTAATGTAACCTAATTTAATCTAATCTAATCTGAAGATTAGTTTTCCAGGCAAAGCCATGGATAGTGACTGGACTTCTGCTTAGAAGTCCATCGGTACTTTTGTACATTTGATATTGAACACAAGAAGCAATGGAACAAGAAGAGACTCACTCTCATTCATGCACGACTTGTAAAGTATTTTAGCTTTCTGAAATGCTTCTCTGTCCCCTTGATCTGAAGTCTCCAGCACACCTGGGGAAGGAACCGTTGCAGTGAGATTTTTGCCCTGGAGAGCTTTGATCTTTTCATAGAAATAGCTGAGAATTCAGGACCATGATAAATACTTGTTACTGTAGGCTTCAATTACAGTGAAACTAGAGCTCTCTTTAGAGGAGCTATTAATGGAAAAAGTGTCAGGAAGGGCATGCATGCAGCTTGTCCTGCTCCTTTTGAAGTTAGTACCAAATCACCTATGGCTAATTTTTAGTGGGAACAGGATGTTCCCTCAAAATAGATTGGTAAGAGATGCAGAGATTAAAGGACTAGAGAAAAAAATCCCAATCAACACTTCTCTGGGAGTTTGTTTCTCTCTATGATGTGCAGTAAACAGCATCTGAAATGAGACACAAGTGCCTAACCAAGGACAGAGTAGCCTCATTCCTACCTTTTAGGACAATCTCCAGCTCGTCCCTCAGGATGTCAAAAATGCTGTATCTGGAACTAGTTTCTGGGATAACGTGCCGGTTCAGCCAGCCCCCACAGGCATACTGGTAGAAATCCTTGCAAGGGTCAGCTGTTGGATCCATATTCTGGATTATTCTAGCAGCTAGGTATCAAAATCAGAGAATGAATTCCACAGACTGCCCAGGAATCTCTGGGACTACCAAAGCCACACGGTCATTACCTGCTGTAACGCATCCAGGCGTGGTACAGAGGTTGCCTGAGTTGGTGCCGTAGTGAGCGCCTGCAGGGAGACAGCGGGAAGAACTGGTTGTTTTGGAAAGAAATGGCTACCAACGTCACTCCCCAGCAGCCCAACCTCCGTGACAGCTCTGGTTGGTTTTAGAGCCAGTGAGCGAATATTAGTGCCAGTAAAAGTTACCAAATGACAGCTGTGAAGAAATCTCTGATCTGCAGATTTATGAGGAAAATCTATGTGGAAGCAGCAGTACAACACTCTTGACAGTGAGTTTTAACTCTCCTGGAAGGAGAATAAGACTTCTTTTTTTAAAAAAAACACCTACTAACTGTCTCCACAGTGTTTCTGACACATACAGAAAGCAGGATATCCCTTTCTAGACAATTTAGTGAGGTGCTTTGAGCATCTCAGCTCTTTCCTGATCTTCAAACTCAGTGTCTGAGAGCTTTAAACAGGGGGCAGAAAGTCCATAGCTGGGTTACTCTTTTCACACTGTTTTGAGTCAAAGACCAAATTTAGGCAAATAAATTATTTTTACTTCTCTAAGTGGTGGGGGGAGAAGTGGGTAACAGACCTGTGTTTGGTCAGAATTTCAGCTATGTCCTTTAAGGTTACTCCCTGCTGTTCAGCAGAGAGGTTGCTCCCTAATCAGTAATGTTTAGGGCTGACGGAATAGCGTTCAGTTCATTCATTTTCTAATTTTGACCAATTAGTCTTGGTTTGTGAAGTTATTCCAGTGAAGAAGCTTAGTATCCATTTGTGTTAAACAGACAACTACTTGGTTCCGCGGTGGAAAACAAAAACTTGATACCCTTACTTTCCACCAGGATCAGCCACGTTTTTAAACTCTTTTTTGATCCTTACACTAGGATGTTTGCAGAGAAGAGTGACTAAAAAAATTTCCTTCCAATGAAAACAAGTCTCTTACGTGACGGCAAACAAGATTGCAGTAATTCAGATAGAAATAAAACAGTAGGAAAGAAAAGAGGGCTTGGAAGTTCATCAGTGCAAGCAACATAAAAAGCCCCCACTGTGATTGGGAATGTGGCGTTCAGGGTTCAGCCGAGTGCCGCCGTGCTGCGTGGGAGTAGATCTGCATGAGAATAACTGCGTGCCTTATTATAGCTTCGTGTCGAGCAATCTGAGCACCGGATGGGCAAAATACGTGTGACAATGGGAAGCTTCACATAGAGGGGTTTAGCTTTTTTTTTTGTACTGGATGAAGCGAAGCCCAATTTTTTGAGTTTCCTAAACTCTCTAATAATTAAAAAATTAAAGAACCTAAAAGCCCAGGGTATTTCCAAGAAAAAAAAAATCCTTTTGGGGAAAAGAAACTAGTAGTTCAAATGCATGTGGAAATTTCCCATAAAGGAGAAATAGCAACGGGCAAGGCGAGAAAGAGATAACTGTACAACAAGAACGCTGCATTTCTCTCATTGTTTCTCAGGGACCATGCAGGACTCTAAATGAAGGCTGCTTTTTTTTTTTTTTTTTAATCAAAGCTTCTCTCTTTAATATAACCTGACAATGTCTGACTTCAGTTTCTGGAACCCAACTGCTTTCAACAAGATTCTAACTCCCCACATTCAAAAAGCCCTTGTGATTGGGAGGATGTAATTGAGCTGTATAAGCAGGGAAGCCAAAGCTGTTCTGAAACCTTGGTTGCACACTCGGGGCTCTGAAACTCTGCCACAAAACCAGACAATTGGAAATGGCTGGTGAGGGGCTCTCAGCTTACTCCTAAAAGTGGCTCCTTTGGTTTTCTATCAATTATCTCTCTTATGCCTCAGTACGATTCCTGACAAAGAACCGAGCCAGCCTGACTCTGTAGATATGACCAACACTGCCCTGTTTTTATTTCACAATATATTTGTTGGGTCTTTGCTCACTTGACCAAGGCTCTGTCTACTGCACCTCTTGAACTTCAAAGAACTAGAAACAAATGTAAAATGCACCTTCTGCAGTCTCAGCTAGACAACTCTATGCACTTCATTTCCTCAAGCTACTTTGCTAAAAACAACTGCCCAAGTTTTCAGTATAAATACAGGTATTTCTCTGAAGCACACAGTGTTCAGTGTTTTCCCACTGCGTGTTTTGAAGACCACAGATGGCTGAGGATGCCACACAGAGAAATAATTAGCTCCACAGTGGTCATCAGGCAGTCAAGTGTGAGCTTGACTTGCAGCACCTTGCCTATTTCTCGCATGGGTCTCATCTGCAGAAGTGCTGCCAGCACTGGAGACCGCCTTTGTTGCTATTATAACAGAATTGTTTGCAAAAAATAATGTAATTGCCAAATTTAGCTTTTCTTGCTCTGAGAGGGCTGTCTATGCCAGATGTCGGTGTCTTCAAATGGGCTCCATAACACGAGTGTTTGTTTTTATTCCACCTTTCTTATGATTTCCTACCTATAGCCTATCTATAAGCATGGCTGAGACAGAATTTCATGTGAGAATTGGTAAACTGAGTATTTGCCCGCTTTTGCAGCGCTGTATGGCCTGTCACTCCACATTCCTGCAGCTCCATGTGAGTACAACTGAGAGGAGTCTTGCCACCTATATGTCATTTCACTGTGACTTTTGTATTGGCTGCCACTTCTTTAAATCCTCCGTCTCCATTGAATAAATGCCTCATTAACGAAAATACTTGAAGTCAGAGAATGACTAGGCATCCCTCTAGGAGACAAGCCAGATCTCGGCCACAGCCTTCTCGTAGTGTGCTGTGACCAGGGTAGATAATGCAGGTTCTTGTGAGTCTATTGCACATGGATTGCATTCACAGCATAGGAGATGCAGGAGCATAACATGGATTTCTGAAATCCACTCCCAGAACAAGGTGCTGCCTGGTTCAAATGTTGTTTTTCTCTTCTTTTGCTGGTAGCCTGCCTAGCAGGATAGAGTGTAGGGGTGTGTGTGTGCCCTGTAGCTTCCCCACAGCCTGGATAATAGATGTGAATAGTGACGACCTGAGGGGATGCAGACACACACACAAATACCTCCGAATCTTTCTTGTGAGAAACCCTGCAAACTTGGAAGCCAGAAAGTGCATAAAATATCAATTAAACTAGTACATGACTTCTGAGCAGTCAGGACCAGCCATTAGGTGAGAATGGAAGTTGTTCGTAACTAAGTTGTCTGGAGAGGTCACTGACTGTGACGTGATGTGTCAGCTGCAAGTGTTGAAATGTTCTTCAGACGGTAACCTTTCCAACAAGTGATGAGATCTGGAGTTTAGTAAATATTTGTAGAACATAGCTGAGAAAGAGCTGTGAAAAGGCTCCAAAGAGGGTACGTGTGGGTGTGATGGAAAGATTGAGAGCATGCTGTATTCAGATTCAAAACTGAATTACTTCAGTTCTGTCTGCTTCCCTTTCTTTGATCACCCAAATATTACTCCTCTATTCTTACTATATTTTCTTTTTGTTTATTTAGACAAGGTTTTATGGGTATGAAAATCCCTTATGCATGCAAGCAACAAAATTCTGCATAGATCAATATTTTGATACAGAAACTCCTACCCTATGACCTAGCTCTGGGCATTTTTTTTCCTCTTGTCTCCTGAGCTAATAGAATAAATATAAACAACTTTCTGATGAGTATTATGAATACCAAATACTCAGAGATTTCATCTAACACTGGAACGAATTCTGGTAACATTCAATAGCTGGTAGCAAGAGGAGTAAACAACAAAACGTCTTTTCTCATGAATTATTACTCAGAATTGTGCAGGGTTGTACTTACAAGTGCTGGAGAAAGCAGCTTGCTCCAGGCAGGGGATGCAGGGACAATGTGAGGAGGAAACAATGCCTTGCTTCAGTTTTGCTATTCCTACTTCTTTATTTTACTCTCTAGTTTTTAGCAAAACTCTGAATCCCAGAGGCATTCGTGGAAGTGACAAACATGAGGCAAGTGCTGCTACCAATCATGTTGATTGCTTCACAGAATCTTTAAACAGGACTTTGCATTTGGTGTGCTCGTGGAAAAAACTTATTTTTGAGTGTAAGCATGCTCTGCTGGTAACATAGCCAAAGCACCTCAGAGTAATATGCCTCATTGTCAGGTTCCTGGCAAGACATCTGCATGAAAGTCACTGAACCAAATCTCACCTGGAGATCTAATTGCCTGATGAAATACTAAAAACAGTCTCTTCTTCCTCAGCAGCACACTGGCTTTTTTTTTTTTTTTTTAAAAAAAAAAAGCTTTCACATTGTCATAACTAATCTCCTCTTTAGATGTGCTAAGCAGCTGTTGCTTTATAACTCCCGGCAATAATGAATCTTGACTCAGGCTTCTATAAAATAAGGAAATGTCAAACCTTACACAGACATGCACCTTCCCCTCTAAAATAGTGTAACTTTTTTTTACTTTTGTCAAAACAATGCTCAAGTCAATAACATGCATATAATTCATTAAAAACATAGATTTTTACATCACATAATTTAAAAATGAAATAAAATCCAACATACTCCTCTCTGTGCATGAGCTTGGAACAAGGCAGATAGCCAAGTCCCTCATAGAGGTGACTTCACTGTCTCCCTGTATTTTTATTTTAATTGAGCTCTGCAAAAAGACTTGTATGTTGTTTGCAGAAGGAAAAGAATTATTCACATATTCCTTACCTCTGCTGCTGGCATACAGGATCACCAGGGCGACCACTGCACAAGTCATGAGGAGCAGCAAGACAGCCAGACCGATTGCCACAGAGGTCCAGGATTTCTTCCCAGATTTTGTTGATTTTTCCACAATATCCATTTGACTTTCTGATTTCCCCATTATTGTAACACTAAATTGAGGAGGGGAGGGTAAGAAAGAATTAACAGCACAGCTCAGTCAATACAGGGATAAATGCATGAAAAATCAGTGAGAAAAAGGAAGTAGAATAAAAGCAAAGATAAAGCTTCCAAATTATTACATGTATTTGTCCATTTGATTGTCCACAGATTTGCCAACCTCATTCTCCATCTCCTGTCCCCACCAGATTGTCTGCACGCAGGGTGTGCTGCTGGGGGCTGTTCTGGGCTACACTACCCTAGGCTCTTCGTGGTGCAGTGTCATAACTTCAGGAGCCTGCTTTGGGGAAGTCTGGCAAAGTCTCATGACCAGGTTGGGCAACTCCTTTCTCCCAAACAGGGAAGGAGGGGAAAAACTGCCTCCTTCTACTCCCCGCTTCCAAAGTGTCTTGCTGTTTCGAAGAATTTTCCTCTTTTTCCTCTGGGGATGTGAGTAGTTCTGCAGAGCTCTGTTAACAGCAAGAGAATCCAAACAGAGATCCTTCCAGGTGTGAGTGTCTTTGAGCTGCGTCTGCTCCGTCCTTAGCAGAGATGAAGGGTTTGGAGAGTAGAAGGCTCCTAGAACATGTGTCAGCTCCCAGGTCTGCAGGAGTTTGTGACCTCCAGCTTCTCAGTCTTCTCAGATCCATGCTCAAACTTCAGAGCTCAGCTGTGTGCAGTTCCCAGCTCCAGGCAAACGCTCCTGAGCTGCAGAGGGAGGAGGGCTCGCATCGCAGCAGCAGCCGGGGCTGGGCGCTCGCAGCCTGCCGGCAGCACGAGCCACGCTCTGCTGCAGCTCCTCAGAAGTTTCCTCTGGCTTTCCTGAAATCTGCCACCAGGTTATTTGGCTGCTGCGCTCGTGGAAGGAGCATGAAGTCAGAGAGGTGCAAACCTATTGAAATGCTCTGGCTCTGAGAGTGCTGGCAGCTTTTGAGTGCAATATATGAGAACAGCTTCTTGTTTGAAAACACACCGATATTGGTTGTTGCAGGCTATGCACACAATTCTTTTATGCTGCTGCTTGGAAATCTATCTGGTAACAACCAGGAAAGACAGCAAAAGCAAGGGCAGGATAGGTGTGTGATTTTCCTTGGTTTTTATTTTATTCTTTTCCAGAACTGACTTTGGAATGAGGGAGAAGTAGGTTTTGGGTTTGTTTTGGTTTTTTTCCCTGCAGGCTGGTTTGCTGAGCTAGTGTAACTCGCTGCCAAAGTTCACACTCCATCAGTTTTAAGGTTGGTACCTCTCTCGACCTGAGCGCTTCACCAGCACTCTGAGTTTTGTGTGTATTCAGGAGGAAGTGCTGAGGACAGAGCAGGGGTTTCTTTGCAGCAGTCCTGTTTACTGGGAATGTGCATGCAGAATGTTCCAAGTATGTGAGCGCAGACCTGTTTCTGTGAATGGGGTAGGAAACAATGAATGCCAGTTTCTTCTGCCAGGAGTCTAAGGCTCCCCTTCTAGTCAGGGCTCTGTCTCAAAATCCCGAGGGGAATTTGCTTTTTTTTTTTTTCAGTTGTGATATCTTAGGCTTCTGTCAAGCGTGAAGGCAGCTATTCTTATCCCACTGATGAGGAGTGTAAGAACATGAAGATCTGAAAGAAATGGATGCACTTGCAGCTCCTGGGTGTCCATATGTGAAAACTCACTACAGAAGGAAAGGTTCTTATAAGGACAAAGCAATACATTTAATGACGAGTTAACTGATCTCTTATTTATGTTTGCAGGAAGTTCTACAGCTAACAAAAGATTAGTTTCCCATGTATGTGCATCTTCCTTATTATCGTTACCATACAATGTGTCTGGTTCTGAGGAAAGTCTACTTAGTGAAGGTCCATATGCAACAGACGAGCACCTCAGAGGATTTAATACAGCTATTTTTGTAACAGGGCTGTAAGGTACTGAAGGGCATTATTTTGCCCATTTCACAGGTGGAAAATCAAGATGCCAAGAGTCTGAGGGCTTTATTCCTACTTCTTTCTGTGCATGACCATGACTAACGTGGTCTCTGAGGCTAGTTTCCAATAGGAAGTAGAAGGAATTTAAGAAGTACTGAAGCTGTTGTCCTGTAAGAAAGTTAAAAAAAAAAAAAAAAAGTGTTTCTCTTCTGTGTGAGGAGAAGCACCAGCCACTGTAAAGGACATACTTGCAGAACCATTAATTTTGATTGTCTTGAGCAACTTTGTGTGGTCACTGAAATAGAGTAATCTGTCATTTTGACAGTTCTCCACTAGTGCAGTGAGGTCCCCGTTCTGTTCATTGCTTCTAAGGGGAAAAACTTATTTTGGTTTCTGACACAGTCTCAGTATCACCTTGTAGCCTTTATGGCAAAGGAGATATGATGCAAAGTGGAAGTGGTTTTTTTTTGGTTTTTGGGTTTTTTTCTCCCTAAATCTCACATTCAACTATTCAACATTTTTTCCCCCTTCTGCAGTGCATTTCAGCCAGAAATTGCTAAAAGAAGCTTAGTTTTCAGTTATTGGAAAGCGTGCTCTTTCCCCAAAGCAATTCAGACCCAAAACATACAAAGCAATGAGGCATTTGCTGTTTGTATTGGGCTGCTTTGAAAGGATTTTTCCCTTTTTGCTTGCTTTGTAACTGAAGAAGGTTCTTCTGTTACTGGAATTTGGATTTGTAAAGAACGTGCAATGGCAGGGTTGCAATTTTTAAAAAGCCTCAAATCATAATTTTTTTTATGGGTGGAGCTTGAGTAGCCAACCTGGATGAGCGCCTCCTTTTAGGATGTTTTTACTGGGAACTTTAAGACCCCATGTGTGACTATTTACTAAAGAGGTGCTTTCTCAGGCATAAGGCATCCCGAACTGCACAGAACTATCATGGCTCTGGTACAGGAGGGGGCTGGTCTGCAGTTTTTATGTGATGCTTTTCTTCCTGGGAAAATTTCTTACGTCTGGGAGGAATTTATAGTCGGAGAGCTCCAGCCCTGAACAGCAAATAGTCTACCTGGTGCCTCACTTGCCTGGGAGACTGTACTTGATGCAGGACTGTGAATATTTTTGTTTTCATATTTCCCTTGGAGAATCGGGAATAACCATGGCTATACTGGGACACTGCACTGGGAGAAGAAAGTATTCAAGGATACTACTAAGTTTCTCAGAAGTCTGGTTGCTAGGTCTTAGGTGCCTGTGATGTCAAACTGACCTTCAGCTCTTCGTTTAGAAAAAACTGATTCTAAAGATAAAAATTGTGAAGGGTTGCACATTTTTTTTCTCTGCGTATGTCTGTTTTACCATTGGTGTTGTGTACCTCAAAACCCCCGTGCTAGGATTATATGAGGGTATATTACCCAGTTTAGTTCCCTGCCATCCTGCGGTTTTGCACAGTTTCCTCAGTGCTGCCTATGACCTTCTCCCAACAGCTTATCCAGGTTGCACTGAAAAAATTTGTGTTTAGTTTTGATGTAATTGAATGTGCTGGTTCGTTTGAGTAGATGTTTTACTGGTTGCTGCTCTCGCTACACTCCAAGATCAGGGACTGCAGGAGCAATAGGATGGTTATTTCCGCCAGTGCTGTGGGGTTCTCCTGCAGGTACTAAACAGCTGTATCCAACTCGGAGTCCTAAAGCCATCACAACCACACAGGACGTGGCACGGACATCACATTTAGTATGATGTGTCTTAAGTATTGTTACCATGGAAACAAGATATTCTTATCTATCAGTTACACTTTTTTATCTCCTTATAATCTGATCCATACTAAGATGTGAGAGAAAATCACATTCCTCTGGATGCCAGGGTTTTGTACTTGTCCCTGAATACTTTGCCCAGTCCATTTTATTCACCATGTACAATCCAGCAGCTGCATCTATCCCCACAGCCTGGCAGAAGTGCAATATCAGATCTGAAATGACTTGCTATGTGAAGGATTTTGCCCTTCTTTAGTGCAGATTACAAATTACTACCTCCTGTGTATGTGAGAGAGAGGCAGGGGTACGGAGAGCAGCTCCAAAACTCTTCAAAGAGACTGCTTGAAAACTCTTTTGTTGCTTCCCTCTTTCTTTAGTACGATAAAGAATCACTAGTTGAGAAAGAGAGCTAACCTCCGTTGTGACCTGGGTTTCAATGTTCAGGTTACACAGATGCAAAGATGTATTTCTTCTGTGTATGAATGGACCTAAGAGGAAAGTTCACCTGAACCAAGATTTATAGTGAATATCTAAACCGGTCAGATTTACTATTCTCATTGCTACTTTTGTTCAGTAACCAAGAGTATGCACAATTACAGTACTGTCAAATGTTAGTAAACGTCTTCATTAATCTCAGTCTAAGCAGTTGCTTTCTGAAGAGTAAAAGGAGTATTTAAGAAACAGTGATAGAAATGAGTCTCGGATATGCTTTTACCTTAAATGCAGAAGACAATCTGAAGCTACAGGGTGATATTTAAAAAGAAAAAAACAACCAACCAGGCTAGCCCCCAGTAAATCAGCACAATGAATGACTCCAGGACAATGGCTGGATGCTACTCCTTGATTTATTGTAGCAGGGGCGCAGACTACAGAGGATAACTCATTGTGCTCAAAAATAATGGGTTTGTCTTTGAGAGCCAGTGTAAGCCTGTCATCTGTCAACTAGCATTAAAAAAAAAATCAGTAGGCAAATATCTTCTTATAGCTAGTTGGCTACCAGTTCTGTGTAGTATAAATTACTCCTAGTAGATGCACATCTGAAACAGATTAGAATTGAGGAAAACCTTGAAGTTTAGATGATGTCTCAAAACTCTTCACTCACCCTCCCTTTAGAGGTAATGATCTTTTGAACATGAGAAGAAAAAAAAATATCAGACACAAATGGCATGAGGTAGAAAAGGTATGCAGTGATTTCTGCGACGAATTTCTAAATGCATGCCCTTCACACAGAGAAGCAGGTAAAAATGTGAAGTTGTCTTACCGGTCTCATGGAGCAGACTGCAGAGATCAGGTAGCTTGTGTAGCTTCCAGGATGTAATTGGAATGTTTATATTTTCTGGCAGCCAGAAACAAATGCTTACTCTGAGTATCAGCACTGATCTTTTTAACAGGCTCTCCCCAATAATGGTCTTGCAAAGTACTGTGCCTACATCTCCCTCTCTCTTAACCTACATTCAATCTTACACACAGGTGGTTTAGAATGCCCAATGAATTAAATGCTCTGCTCAGACACTTGTCAGGGAGAATTAACCCTTTCTACCATATTTGAAATTAGCTGATTTTATATCTAGACTGGAAAATAGATTGTGCAGCAGGCACAAGCAATGCTGTCCTTAAGCAGACAAGATGTTTTCCTAGCTTGTTACCATTTAGAAAAGTCTCTCCTATTACAGTAATTCATTCTTAGGAAAGTTTTCATTTTATATGACGTGCTTTACATCTTTCCCAAGAGATTTTTCAAGTATCGATGGCAGGAAGACTTCTTCTGGAAGGCAGTGTCTCATTTTCCATACACTTAGTGTCAGTACAGTGATGAATATTGCAATTATACTTCTAATTTCACAACATTTTAAAATTATATGCACATGACTTAAGGTATATTTTTTGGCATTAATTTGCTGTATGGGAAGATGGATTACAAACAAAATTAATTTAAGATACTTAACATGAAATTATTTTCAGCTGCAGAGCACGTACAAATGTCATCTGTAATATCCATTAAATGTACTGTTTGTATCTTACAAATGACAGAAGATAGTTCCATTTTCCAAGGAAAGATATTCAGACCAGTTGAAAAACTTAAGAGTATATAACCAGAGTATATATGCACCATGTACAGAGTCATTAAACACTATGTACATATCACTAAATTAACATAGCAGACCAAACCGTAAGATCCTCTTCAATAAATTGGTACACTTGGTTTTGGCAAGACTGTCTGTGGTGTGAAGTCCTGAATGATCAAAATGCTTATAAATACGCTTAACTTTTAGTGAACTTCCCCTTTTTGCCCATACCTTACCTCTTTCTTGTGTGCCCACTGACGATTAGGACACTGTTGTGGAAGTTAGAAGGTTTGCATCATTCAGCCTGAAGATGTATGGAACTTGCATCCATGACTGGTGATCATGGCAGCGTCAGGAACTGCAGGATAAAAGAAGTTAGGAGAGGGCTGGTCAGTTCTGTCGTGTAGTAACTGCTGGAGGTGCCTCACATCAGGAACGGACCCTGGCTCTGGAGATGCAGAGAGGTACCCAACTGCCCACTAGAAAAGGATTTGGATGCTATGTGCACCTCTGTGGTCAGAGTTTCCTGGTAGTTGGTTGGTGTGTAGTTCACTGTCGGAAGCAGCCACCTCTGCGTGCTGTACAGGCTGTGCCTAAGTGGATTCCAATGGACACCAGTGTCATGCCTATGGGAAGGTATCTAAATGTTGTTATTATTTCTTAAGCCTTGCCACTGTCAACAAAGTACCCACAGGGTCTGTACCAGGAGGCTGCATACTGTGGGAGGCCCAGATGCTCTCTTGTTCCACTGCGGGCTGAGGCTCTGCCTTTACTCTGCCACAGACAGTTGTACACGTAAACAAGTGGGTGTCAGACAGAACAGAAGGGTGACCTTCACAGCATAGCTGACTGGGGAAAGAGAGTTGATGAGAATCTGTAGCTCTTTTACAAGAATGTAAAATGTAAAAATAATGTAATCTTCAAAGCACTCTGTACCCAGAACTAAGTGATACTGACAAGCAACCAAAATAGAGTATTATCCCCATTTTACAGATGAAACAAAGTCACACAGAGAATCAAAGTAAAGATTAGATTAATAGACATTGATCCCAGCGGAGCTATTATGTCTTGTCTGGCATCTGGCTGAACAGAGCAGAGAATTTCACAGATTACTCCATTAAATCTATACCCTCTGTTTGGGCTTAGACCGACATAAGGACGCTATCCCATCTTTAAGTAAGTTGCCTGCAGGGCACTATTGTAAGTTTGCATCATTCATACTCCAGTACGAGTTTATTGTTCTATGATTCTGTGAAAAACATTTAGTGGGCAGGAGCTGGCTTAGGTGGGTGCTTAAAAGGTGTGTTCAGTCAGGTCCTGGATACCAAATCCACCACCAGTTACAGTCAATTAGAAGTTTCCATGTTGAGAAGTGACTTGGGTCTTTCAAAATGACAGGGTCTATTCTAAACTGTCACTTCTGTGGCATTTCCCCCTACATCTCTACTTGATGTGTGATTATATTGCAGTTCATCAGTCAGGTTTATTAGGAGGCTTAATTGGATTGCATTAGCTGGCATTTAAGCCATCCGAAACAGTTGAGAATGCAATCAATTAAAACATCCAAACACATTAATGATGTAGACGCAGGGCAATTTATGTAGAGGGCTAATTACCTGTTTTCTCTAGTAAGTAAATTTTATTACCTAAGAATGGACAAATTATGCATGAGAAGAAAAGAAACATCATTGCAAAAATACTGTTGGAAAGGTTGCAAAAAAAAAAAAAAAGCAGCAAGGTGTAAATGTTTCTATTGTTAAAACTCTATCCATAAAGAACAAACCCTACACCATTACCAGCACTTGGAGGTGTTCCTAATATTGTAAGAATTTAATGTGACTTTCAGAGAACATATTGAGTGTATTACCAGTGCTTGAATGTCTTCTAATATGACATCTGAGGTTTCCAAGCAATCAAGATGCTCCATAAGATGGTCATTTTAAGTGGGAAAATACTAATCACTGTCAGTTTTTCATTTCACCCACTACTGATCTGGATCTGAAAACGTGGCTCCTCTGTGATTTCAGATCCCTATACATCATGCTGTGCGACACCCATGAAGCGTATTTGTTTGGTTGCATTAGGCACACGCAGCACTGACCGGGAGATGAAAGCACAACTGAGGGGCATAACAAAATGCAGAACAGGAATAGAATGGAATCATTAACGTCCTCCTGTGTTTCCTGCTCCCTCCTACATTCCCCCTCTGGCTTTACAGCTACATTTTCTCATTTGCTGTGACGCAGTTCAGGAATGAGACATGCAAACTTATTATCAGATACTGTTCTTAATTTCCTTTACAGTCTGTGGGGAAATCCTTTTGCTAGTTTATTCTCTGTAGCTTTTGACTTTTAGGAAAATACAAATACAAAAATTATCAGGTTAGATGGTAAGACACCTAAAGCCACAGGTAATCTGGCAGGTTAAACTCAGCCTTGTATTGCATGCAGAACAAGTACTCAGTGGTTGTCAGGAACAGAGTAGGCTTGTCAAGGTCTCAAGTAGGTTTTGGCTATGCATTGTATTCCCAAAATAAACTTCAGAAATTAAATTAATTGAAAATTAAATAGTTACACGGGTCTTAGATATGTAGGTTATACATCTGTGTTGAGGTGTGGAACACAGAGGGTCAGTAGCACCAGACCATGACAAAAGGGAAGGCCAAGACTGGGAAATGCAGCTGACCAGAATAGAACTTGCAAACCTATTGCCAGTCCATTGGTGAGAAACTGAAAATAATGTAGCTATGACCATGATTGTCTTCCACTCTCTGCTGACGTATCTTTGGGACTGGCTTGTGTTTTGGGATGGCAATTTGTTCCCCACCTGTCCTCATACATTCTCAACTGCTGAGTGCTACAAACGGCAATATCATCCTCTATTTGTCTTCCACCCTCCAAGTACTTTTGTGACCAAATAAACCACTGGTCTTGTGCTTGGGATGTCAGAGTTGTACACATCTGTGAGGCAGGTGCAGGTCTGCAATATCCTTTGGCATCCTACAGAACAAATGAATGTGAAGAAGTCATTCCTGGAACACACAGCAGGATCAGGAGGAGAAAGCCTTCCAGATCCCACAGCTTTGGGGTGCTGTGGCTTCTAGGTAATAAGGCACTTTCCTGAAGGTGCCATTGAGTAATGGCTGGCTGAACCAACAGGTTCAACGTATACCAGTTTAACAGAGATAGCCGAGACTCCAAAGGCAGACTATAATGCCAGTGATAATTTCTCGTAACACATTAAATTAACGGTGACAGCAACTCCTCAGAGCCCTGGCAAACTGGAAATTGCTTGATGCAGAAGCAGTACAATGATAACACAGTTAATCTTCTGGAGGGAAATGATAGAAAAAGAAATGGCTTTTAGATTACCTGTCATTAAAGTGAAACATCTGCCTCTGCAAGTCAAGTGGAATGTCCTCACTTATGCACACGGAAACTCATTAAAGTCAGTAGGCTTGCATGGCTGTAAGCCAGAGACAAATTTCCACCATGATCTAAATGTGGGAAGCACAATGAATTAAGACTGAAAGTCAGGAAGCTGACTTCCCAGGCAATACGTCAGCTTCAAAAATGCATTTGATCAGTTGCTGAAGTTGGCTGATGTGTTTAGATTCTCTTAGTACCTGGGAACACATTAACTAACTGAAATAGGAAACATAAATGGGAGTGATACGATTTTGAAGGAAATAAAACCTTTCGAGATCACAAAAGTTCAAAGTTTATCTCTGAACTCTGAGGAAAAGCTTCCAGTTGAGTATTTCATTCCAAACAATTTGCCATCATTTCTAAGCCGTTCTTTGCCTGCTGGACTGCAGAGCATAAGGTCATGAAATTTTACTTGTGTAACTGCATTTGTGATGCAAATATTCTCACATCTGATTTTCCTTTTTTATTCTTGTAAGGAATTTTGAATACTTCATAGAGCCAAGACTCGCAGGCAATCGTTTGTGTAGAAACATTCTCAATCAAGATTTCAAAGTTTTCTTTCATTATTCACTGGTGACAATGTGCGGAAGGTAGTCTTTCTGCAATTGTTACAGCCTGACCGCTGTGTTACTAAGGTTGCAGAATACTTTAAAGGAACAAAATTCATAGGGAGCAAAGAAATATTTGGTAGTATTTGTATATAGCTCAGAGTTGAATAAACTATGGATATTCAGTCTTTCCTTGGGATGAATGTAGCTCCAAGCTGGTATCCAGTTCCGCTATTTACACAGGTTATCAGGCCGTATTCTCTTCGTGATCATGTTAGTGTTGAATCATGTAAATATACTTTAATTCTTCACAGTTATCTAATGTTTACAGCAGCATGCTATAAGAGTGTGCCTAAAGCACACTGAACAAGAGAATTTCAAGGAGCCAGTGTTACAATAGTTTCTTTTCTAAGTAACTTCAACCATGCACAGAATGAGGGATGTGTCTCAAAGCCGTTGGGAACAGCTCCACAATCTTGATGAATTCCAGCTTACCATTAAAGAAACACACAGAAATGACCACTGTGTTTCCCCTATCCAGATTCTTCAACCTGGAAGAAGTGGAAGTAATATCCTGTTAGAAAATGGCATGGATATAATGAAATAGGTGGTTCAGCTGAGTGGTTTCAGAGCCTGATATGGGTATGGCAACAGATAAGAATGAGATTTATCAGCCTGGAAGGGAGGGAGATGTTTGTTGATAAATATTGATAGATTTCTGGTGCATAACTATTGCTGGCAGGGGAGACGGGGCTGGAAGGAAAGCAGCCAAAGCTAGCTCGCTAGGAGAACAATGCCCTCGCTGCTGATTGCTGTGATAGCTTGTTTAACGTGGCAGCGGTCTGGCTAGAGCCACACTCAAGTGCAGTGATCCTGTGAAGGCATCTTAAATGGTCTTCATGGCCTCGGTAGCACTGAATGAAAGATCACAATTAGCCTGAGTTATAACCAAAGCCAGTGATGGTGAGTGTCTGTTAATGCTGGGTACTCAGAAAGGACTCCTCCCTGCAACCTGCAGCATGCTGTTTTTTTGGAAGATACCATCTTCTGGCAAAGCACAGTGTAACGGAGTGGTGGAGGTATGTGAATGTCCAGGCAGAGGGATGCTTTTGGCCATTAGGTGCATGGGCTGGGCAGTAGCTGAAATAGATGGGTCATTTAATCCTGTCTGCTCCCCGCAACTCCAGGAAATGAGTGTCAGAACGGGTTGGGGTGAGTGTGAAATTGTGCTAGGCATGCATAATGTAGTGACACTGCTAATCAAATCCCTCTCACTATGACTAATCAGAAAGATCTATTTGGTATTGCAAGGAATTAGTTGGAAGAGCAAGCACATAATGGAGAAATAAAGAACAAATCAGAAGCTTAGGCACAGGCAAAGATAAGGACTTTGATCACAGTAGTTTAGTGAGCACAGAAAGAGGACAGAGAAGGAAAAAGAAACAAATAAAAATGCTGATGAGAACAGTTAGGATCTGCAGAGAGAAGCAGCCATTAATCTAGATGATGAGGAATAGATAAGTTATGTGCCTTCCTAGTGCTTAAAGAAACAGCAGCTATAGGCACCTGAATATAAATTTTTCCTCAGCATAACTCTATAGCAATCTTGCAGGGATGCATGTGGTCCCTATTTTTAAAGAAAAATTTCTTTAGGGGCAATAAATGCACTCTATTCAGAGCAGCAAAGAAGAATACATATTACCTAACAAAACAAAAAACCCCCCAAACTTCCTAAGAAGCAGCCCAGGCTGATGCATGTTATTCCTCTCTGTCCACATGGGTAAGTGGGAGGAGAACCAGATTCATGGTCTCTCTGGTATGAAGTCATTTCACTTGAGTGCAGCTGAGCATCTTGTGTGTCTGTTCTTTGCGTGTCTAGATTTCCCTGCGTATATAACATCTTCAGCAATATTAATTGTAGCAAACGAAACTATTCATTGTCTCATAAGCATCTCAGACTAGATGTTAGGACAGTTTCTTCATCAAGAAGCTGGTCAAACACTGGAAGAGGCTTCCTAGAGGTGGTCAATGCCCCAAGCCTGTCAGTGTTTCAAAGGTAGTTAGACAATGGCCTTAATAATATGCTTTAATTTTTGGTCAGCCCTGAGGCGGTCAGGCGGTTGGAATAGATGATGATTGTACGTCCCTTCCAACCAGAACTATTCTATTCTAAAAGCCACAGATAGATCAAACTGCTAAAGAGAGAAACTATCAGCTGACCGACACTGAACGAGACCTGCAACTCAAAGAGGCGATGCTGACAGAATAGCAATGTGCAGCTGTAAAGAGATTTATTATTCCAGCCAGTCAAAAACCCAAAATAAAAATCAAGCAAAAAAAAAAAAAATATCCAAAGCCCTAAACAACTGCTTCTCAAAAATTTCAGCATGAGACACAGAGAAATTCCTGTCTGTTGATTACTATTTGAAGAAAAATCAGCAATGTTATTTCTTTAACCTTGCAAATGTAGCCAACGGTTGTTTAAGGATATAATTTCATGCTTGGAAATAAACTATCCTGTAGCATCTTTATGCCAATCAGGAGCAAAATGTACTCATCAGTGTCACTAGGAATAACCAGGGTAACTTTTCTTTGCATTTGAAAGGAAAGAAGGCCACTCTTACCTGTGTTCTTAGGGAAGAAAAAAAGGAGCACGCGGAGAAGAAAAAAAGATGCAAGGGTACAGGTGGTATCATTGTCTCTTGGGTTGATTGCACGGCTGCTGAATTAAGTTTCACTCTGGAATGTTGCCTTTCAGCAAACAATGTAACAAAAAAGAAAATGTTCCCTTTCCCTTTCATCCTAATCAAAGCGGGAGAGCAGTTCTCAGTATTGCTTTAATCTTTGTTTTCAATAGTAGTTTCTATTTTTCTCCGGTTGTATTAGCACACTCCAAAAACACCGGGATGAAGTCACTTGGAGCAGTCAAAACAAATATACCAGTCTGTTGTTTTGGGCCCCACCTCATTGTTTCCTTTCTGCACAGCATGGCATACTGCTTCCAAATGAAGCTACAGACTCCCATTGCACAGACGAAACACCAAACCACGCAGAAATGGGGTTTATCGGCACTATCTCTCTGCAGCCCCCAAGTCTAGCTGTCCTTACAGGTGTGAAGCTAGATATGTTACAGCAGGGAAAACCCTTCAGAGCACGGGAGATGTTGATTCCCACGCTCTCAGCGTCGGTGGTGAAGAATGAGTGCTGAATCGCTGAAGCCATCTTGGGTGTTGCCTCCAACCCTGACTTCCTACTTGGACATTGATCGCTTCTTGATTAGTTCATGCTCCAGTGTTGTCTTTTGTGCACAAACATCCAGGAGTGTCAAAGATGATAGGTAGTGGGCTGTTGTAGACATCCCTACTGAGAGATTATCTCAATTATCTGCACTGGGGAACTGAGACACAGGGATCTGAAAGTCCAAGGTGAAGTCTGGAGCAAGTGTGTCCCAGATAACAGGGTGTTGGTCACCTCTGTTGAGTCTCATCCTTCATGTATCTATGGTCTCTGGGACAGAAAAACAGTTTACTTGGCATTTTGACTGCTCCACTCCTCTGTATTGGTGCTGATCATTGCAAATCCACCAGATGATGCCAAGGGCAACGCCTTCCCTTTAGGAGTGGGTCATCTGGGTGGTGTAGCATGTACAGTCCTTCACAAACACATCACAAATGTTACGTGTGACTGGTCTGTAAAAATAAGGCTACTTGATTGAACAGTATGTGTTAGAGCTAATCAGATAAATAGCAAGGAAATATGTGATTATTATTCATAAACTGCAAGCTATTTGAATGTTTTCCTTCACTGTGACTGGAACCCATGTGTTCGAATTAGTTCAGTTTAGCCAGACAAAACACCTTCTTCACAAGGAGGAGTCTACATATATCCCCAATAATTTTAAAGAATACTGAATACTGTAATTTGTTTTTTTCTCATAGCTCTCTTAGTCAGATTTGTTTCACTACGTGAAAATTTCTACTTCTAACCTTGCTGTACCCTGTTTGGTGCCATTGCATATTTATCATGAGCTTCTCATCTCTTCCTTATTCTTGCAGCTTCACAAACAAACTAGAAAGCAATCAGACACTGGAAAATCCCCAAACAGATAAATTAATGTATACTACAGCTTGATGCCTCTCGCTTAAGTCTGGTTTTCAGCTTTTTAAGTTCAGTATTTTTATCAATTTTAAGACCATAGTCTGTGATTTTCCATGCCTCTTCATAATGCTGCATTTCAAAATTATATTGTGCAATCTTAAGAAATGCTTTAGTTAAAATTTCAGTGCCAGGGCCATTCATGATGCTGCGTAATGCCACAGACTCATCTAACTGCAGTGCCTCAATGTACTGCTTTACTGCTGCTTCTTCCTTGGCCGTTGACAACAGCAGGTGCCCTGTTGAGCAGTGGTCCTCAACGCGTGTTTTAAGGCTGTTATGGCCATGCTTCTGGATCACTTTCTCCATATCTTTTAAAGCTTTGTCATATTTTTTCAGGTGCATAAGGCAAGCAGCTCTCCGTCGGAGATACCTTGGATTATCTTTGCTTGCCAAGATAGCCAGGGTGTAATAACCAAGAGCCTTCTCATAGCAATGTTCTTTAATCAGCACATTTCCTTCTTGGGCTGCTACCTGTGGACAGAAAGTTCGTTAATATTAGTTATTAAAAGAGGAAAAAAAAGAGTAAAATATCTAGTCTGGACTGGTAGACATGGACACTAAGAAATTTTGGATACTTTTTCAAATGTTGAAATTGCAGCTAGTCAGAGAACATCTAATTGGCATTTTTTTTTCCTATGCAGATATAAAAGACGTGGATCAGTGGGCACTTGCTGTTATCTCAAGAGTTTCTGAGCCACTCTTTGTTTCTGCATGTTTTGCTAGAGCTTTCTCAGAACATTTTTTCTGAAGTTGTTTACATTCCTCAGGAATGATACGTGAACTGAAAACTCAGTGGACCAAACTCTAAAAGTAGACAGTGTTCCCTTCATGAAACCAAATTTCTGCCATGGTCTGCCAAACAGGTGACTGTATGGAAATTGCATCTTCCTGTCTATAGATAGTTAGCCCCCTGTATGCCCCCACAGATATTTACATGTGCTAATAATAGAGGTTCATCTCCACTGAAGTTTAACCAAGCTATAGGAAAAAATGGCCAACTGCTGGCTTTGCTAATCATTAATCTCAAGTGCAAGTGAACTATCTGCCCTTTTCTGAAGGGAAAAACAACAACAAGAAAACAGAGAAGGCAGAAAGAGCCACATAATTTTTAGGTTCATAAAGGTCAATAAAGAAAACTCCATTACAACTATTTGCCTCAAATGGATTTCTCATTATTTCCCTTTATTGGTAATAAACAAAGCTTTTAAGCTGCTGTAGCAGAGTGAATATTTAAGTTATAAATAAGGCTGGCAACAGCAGCTTAGGTCTTACAGAAGGCTGAGCCAAACAAGCTGAGACTTCAAGCGCAGGATAAATTGCATCTGCATGTGAGGAGCATCCTGAAAAGAGAAGATTTTTTTTTTCCTAGAAATTCGAAAATTCTAGATCACATTGTTCTAAATAGGAGCACAATATGGTTCCTCAAAATACCTTGCGTTTGTATAGTTAAATTGCAATTTTCAGCCTTTAAAGTGTATTTGTTGTCTCACTGGTAGAAGAAATATAATTTTTGTTGTTCTCCTGAATGACTAATCCAATGCTGAACCTGCTAGCATTCTAACCAGGTTCATTTTGGTTTTACTGCACCACATACAATATTGCCACTTATTAATGGAGCCACTACTTTGAATTCTTCACGTTTCACTCACAGTCCCCAAAGTAAGCAAGCCACAAGGTTCTAGATTTCCTGCCATCATTCCATTATGGCTTCCAGACTGAAATAATTCTGGTGCCATCTGGAAAGGGCTTGTCAGGCCGTAAGTGACTGGTGATTGGGCTGCGTTCTGGATTAAGTCTCTGTGTCTCTTTGCCTCACTGTGTGATAAAGGCCTGAAAATACACATATTTCTGCTGCAAGTTTGGTTCCAGTCCCTAGTGACTAATCTTTGTTGAAATGACCAAGGTTCAATTCCTTAAAAAGAAAATGAGTGAGGAGTTTAATGGACATAGAATTATGGCCAAGGGTTAGTCACTGAGCAGTAAATACCAGAAGATGGACTGATAAGCATTGAGCTTCGAAAGAGGGTTGGATGCTTTCAGAGCAGTTTGGAGCAAGTCTTTCCTTCCTCACCTGCAGACCCTATTTGGGGTCCACATGCCATGAAGGCTTGTGGAACAGCAACTTCTACCGTGGGCTGAGGGCCTAATTCTGACACAGAGCATATAGCTTTTGAGACCATTTCTGTAGGAGTCAGCTCTGGATATCCTATGGCATGTCAACAGCCAACGAAGGTGCAGCTCTGAGGATCTGGGCAAGGAGCTAGCAATCAGTCATGCATTTAACCTTTGACATAGGAAACTGAAGGGTTGAAGCTGCACTAGCAGCAAGCAAACTCCCTTCCTCTGACCTTTTGCAGTTTAATAAATCTTTCAGATTCCTATTCCCATGTGGCTCTCCCAGTTGTTTACAAATTTCTTAGCATGGGACCCCTTAGACTATAAATAATGGAGGAATTCTGTTGCTTTGTTTTTCATGAAAAAAAATCAGTACATCAAGGAGCTCTCCTTCCTCCACCCTTTCCTATTCAGCTTGTGTAGAATTATTTTTAGCTTTTCGGACCAGACTGCAGGATAATGATGACACGTTTCTATAACGCCTGTAATCTCCAAACACTCTAGAACAATGTGGCAGTCAGTAATGCTTTTGTGCGTGCGGTGCTGTGAGACTAAGGGCTGAGTGTAAACCACTAAACTCTTCTGTGCTGCAGTCTCCTTATTTGTGAAATGGAGGTTAACAGAAAGAACTCCCTCCTCTAGACTGAAGTTAGGAACCATGGCAAAGTAAGGCCACCATTGGGTTTTTTGGCACTAATTCTGTCTGTAAGCTTTTTTGCTTTTACTGAGATCTTCCTTTCACACACAAACTGGAATAACCTTGCAGGCAAAAGGAAGTGCTACTGGAAAATCCTTTGAGACACCAGGCAGGTGAATTAACCAGCTCCTTCCCCACCCTAGCAAAGCACATACTTATCCCCTTGTCACAAAATACATCTAAAAATGTTTTTTGTGGTTCTGGGCTAGTCAGTAATAAAAGTAGTCACACTCAGTAAATCTTTGAAGAGTAGAGAATATGGAGACTCCCAGGTGCTTGAGTCCAAATGTTTACTCAGTTGAACAACAGCACAAGATTCAAGCTTTTTTTTTAAAAAAAAATTACTCTATTTTACTTCCAACACTGGGATTGAGTTCCAGTCATGAAATCAGTCCAGCCACCCTTATTCTCTCAAGTGGCAGAGAAATCTTTCATGATAAACAAGGCACCAGTAAGGAGTTCTATTCCAGACCCTGTTCCACAGCTGCCAAAAGAAGACAGAAAAAGTGCCTCTCCCATTGTAAAGGTTTCACTAATCTCTGGCACCCGTGACTTCCTAATACATCAGTGCAGTTTAACCTGTACAAAAATTAGTTTGTGGGGTTTTTTTTTCTTCTCTACTCTCTTTTTTTTTTTTTTTTTTTTTTTTTTCTTTCTTCTTTCTCCTTACTGACAGCATAAGAAAATCCCCTCAGTGTTCTCTCGGATAAAGCATGGATGAACTTAGCTGTGAGACTTCCATACAGAACAAGAGATCTGGCAGCAAGGGAAATGCAGCTGTAAAACATATCTTAATTTACGGACACCTCCTTAGGGCCTCCATAGAAACATTCTTGATTGTACCTTTATCAGCTTTATATAATGAAAGACTGTAAATTGGCTCTAAAAGATCTAAAACTCTTCCCCATAAGACTGAACTTTTTACATTATTCAGAAGAGAGGGGCTCTTTTCTCTGTAATGGGCTATATCTAGGGACTGGTAAATTAATACTTGTTTACTTATATCCTCCCGCTGTTTTGCTAAAATACATACAAAGTACTCCTCTCAAGATGCATTAAGTATATCAGCATGTTGTTTGTTTTATAACCTGGGAGAAAGCACAACAATATAGCTTCTCACCAGGGTGCACACAATCTACAAATTGAATAAAAGGAAGCAAACTGATTCTCAGAATACGGAGCTTCTGGGTAATCAGAATTGCAGATGCTTGAGTGAATGTTAAAACTCCTCACCATCAATCTGACCTTGTCGTGTCTTATTATTGGAGGTGCTTTCTCAGAGCTGGATGCGCTTTGAGGGAGAAACTTGAAAAAAAATAATGAAAAATACATACTTGGGTGGACTACAGCAATGTGCTATTTTTATGTTAAACAGTTTTAGCTAAGAAAAACAATTCCAATTTCAGAGGCTAGTAATTTTATAAAAATATGAATATATTTAAATTCCTAAATGTTACACAAAAGAGCAAAAAGGATTGAAGCATTTAATATGACTGTATCAGAACCTTCAGTTTCATTTCATCAAGAAAATGAACAAAACATGAATTCCTCTTCCCCAGAAGCCAGCGATGAGCACCATGTAACTCATACGGAGTCAAGTACTATCATTGATCTTGTTAAATAACTAGCTGCTGCCTCTCGCATCCCCTGCATTTTAGTGTTGGAACCAAAGAGACGTTCCCCCAAGTGGTAAGAAGTGGTAATGATGTAGAGACTTCAGTAGAGACTGAAGCAACGTCACTGCAATGAAAGAAGTTTGGATTCAGCTCTCTAATCTGGCTGAAGTGAAGGTTGGAGGAAGAAGTCAATCTGTTCCACTTCTGTTCAAGACAAGGCAGGGAAAATCTTTGCAGCCTAATTTTGCTTCTCATTTCTTTCCCCAGTGAATCCACAGATGTGGCATCAAAAAAGGATTGTACCTGAGAGAGATGCTGCTGTTGCTTAGCATCTATGAAGTTCAGGAGAAACGCCAGCTCTCTTTCATCTCTCTTAGCCAGGATGCTGAATAAGTGAGCTGCCACTGGCATGTTCCTCTTCTTCAGCTGCAGCACAGCTAGTCTTGCACTAGCAAAGTCATCAAGAGAGTGGCCAAATGCCTCCTGAAGGTGATCGAGGGCCTCTTCATGCTTTCCTGTTGGTTAACACCAGTACAAACTTTAGAACCCATTCCATGTGGAGAAAAAGACATCAAGTAAACTTACTAAAGCAGGACTTAGGTAGCCTGTCCACAGTCCACATCTACGGGTATTAATTACTTCATACCCTTTCCTGAAACTTCTCTTGAAAAGTACTATACAGCAATACACTTGCCATTTACCATTCCCTTTCTTTTCATTTACTGCTCATTCACTGAGTCTGTTCAGCTGTGTAAAAGAACGGGAACTTACCATTTGCAATCAAAACATCTGTGTAGAAGATGTGATATCGTGAATCCTTGCGAATTTTAAGAAGTGCTTTTGCAATAACGAGAAGATCCCTGAGGGTTTCTTCTTTTGAGAGGTCTTTAGTAGCAACAAGCTCAGTTAAAGCAGTCTTGCCATCCTGAAGAAGCCATTGAGTGACCAACCCTTGGGCTTCACGCTTTAAAGACAGGATTGCTGGGATCACTACTCCTGCCTCCACCTTCAGTGCTGAGATCAAATCTTGCACTGCCTCCTATGTAAAAACAAGACCAAAAATTGAAATGGTAGCAATAACTACGTACTGATAATTTGTTCTTTCAGATGCTTTCAGTTCTCTGCTGTCCCACAGGTCAGCTGCACACCTTTGGAAGCTCTTTGCTCTTCCCTGACCTTGTGCTGCATCTTTTCCATTTGAAAAGCTGATACAAGAGCATAAAGACAGGTTGCAAGGTAGTGACAGTGAATAAGATCTATGATTAAGGTTTAGTCTTCCTCTCTCTAGACTCCGGAAAGCAAATCAGTAACGTCCAGTGGGCTACTTCTACACCCAGCCAAAACAAGAGCCTTCACTGATCAAATTCTGTGAGAAACTCTTTCGATTTCAGTGAGTCCACGACAAAGCCTGTGGTATGTTACACTAATATGGCTTAATATTGACAGAAAAATCACCAGCAGATCAACGGAGTGATAATACCTTCTGCTGCTTCAGAGCAAGGTAAATGAGTCCTCGTCCGCTCAGAGCATGTACATTCCTAGGGTCCTCCTTTAGGATGGCATTAAAATCAAAAATAGCAGTTTTCTTT
This sequence comes from Pterocles gutturalis, assembly GCF_000699245.1. NCBI lineage: Eukaryota > Metazoa > Chordata > Aves > Pterocliformes > Pteroclidae > Pterocles > Pterocles gutturalis. Next base: position 49,471 of record NW_010101775.1, read on the forward strand.
TGACCAAGGCACCCATAACACTGAGCCCTGATGAGAAGGCAATCTTCAGCATAACCACCTGGAGGAAAGAAATGCAGCCATGTTTACTTGAAAGGTGTCACGTCTACCGCTCTAAACCAGGGTGCAGTAAATCCCAGTACGTGCAGACCACTAAGCCCCACCAAAGGGCAGACCTACATGTTGCGTTACAGTGACTGCAGGAATGAAAACTAAGTACCACTTCATTCAGAGCTGTGGGAAGGGTGGAATAAGAGGGGTGTGCTGTATGGAGGCAGCTGTGCTGCGGTAAGGAACTGCAATCCACAGACGTGACTGGAAGAAGAATAAGGAATGTGATGCACAGGATATCCAAGGACATCCATATGAAGCTATAGAAAAACAAATTTTATCCTGATCTTTACCTGCCTTTGCAACTCTGCTGTTTCAGTCTTGTCATTGGGGAAATGACAGATGAGAACTGGTTGGACATGCTTGCCCACCCACTGATCTGATTTCCCTACCAGTATCTCCCTAACCCTACCTGAAGCAATGATGGCAAAGGAAAGGTAGGCAATGGCCTCTTTGATGTCAGCATCCTCCTGTTTGTTCTTCAAGATGGTGAGTGCTCTGAAATGGCAGTGAGTTTGCATCAGCTTCCTGTCTTCATCTTTGAAAATGTCCATGATTGGCAGGAGGCAGGAGGTATCTCCAATTCTGATCACTTTCTTTAGCAGCTTAACAATGTGAGAGAAAAAGGCAGATGAGAAAGATTGCCATGAAAAGATAAATGAAGTCATGCTAAAGCTGGAAATATTAGTCTGGTGAGACAAATACGCTCATACCCAGTGCTTCCCTGTGTTTCACTGGGGCTTCAGCCAGCCACGGCCCAGCCAAGAACCATGAATCTCTTAATTCCTCAGCTGGCCCCAGTGCAAATGCACGTTGGAGAAAACATTAATTCTTATCTTTTCTCACCACCACTGCAGCTGTGGAAATCATTCTGGGGAAATACTAATGCTGCTTTGCTTACTTTGGGCAGCATCTGTTCCAGACTGGCAGTTCACTGTTTTCATAAATACAGCTGCACCACAGGATGATTGCCCCAAAGAGAGAAAGTTTCTGTGGAACAGAAGGATTCCAGTGACCCCTTTTGACTGAAAAATTGAAACCAGTGAATTAATGGAAAATCAGTGAAGTGCTGTGCCTTTCTTTTAGTATTGCTGTGGAGAATCTGGGAAAAGTATGGATTCAAATCCACAAATTACGGTCCTCCTGGACAAGAATCTTGCCTGACATATGGTACTTTTGCCTCCACTCACTAGAGTGAAAATCACCAAGCACTTTTTTTACTATATTTCCTAAGGAAAAGAATCAAAAGGTGTTTCCTCCAGTAAAGCAAATGTGCTTAGCAGGTACTCAAGATTCAAATCTGAGCCAGAGAAGTCAGGACAAGAACAAAGTTACTTTGATGCACCAGACACATCCATTGAATTTATTACTTTCTCTATTTTATTAATATATACAAGTGTCTGGTTGCTGACAGGTAGGTGGGACAAAAACATTCTGGAGATAAATTTTCAGTGACATTTATGTTCCATCTAGAACTTGTAGCAGAAGCTGCAGATAGGAATCCAAATTCCAAGGGCAACATATGGACTCTAATAAAGTCATGTCATTCATTAATAGCCTTCCAAAAGGCAGCAAATTATATAAAACTTTTATTTTCCATAGGGAGTAGTGAAGTGGTGACAATAAAACCTGTCTCTTTATGGCTAGTGGAATTTATATGGGGTTTTAAAAAATGCAATAGTTCCCTCTGATGGCAGAACCTGGTAATTCAGCTTTGGAATCCTTGGTAGGAGAATCAACAAGTTGGAAACTCTTTCATGGTTTCAAGCACAAGTCATTAGGCACTAAAGAAAGAAAACTGTAGGCTGACATTTGAGCTTCTAGTTTTGTTCCTCCTCCCTCCCCACGAAACACTTTATTAGGATAATCAGTGGTTCTGCCTTCTTTAGGGGAAAATTACCAATCCCATCAATTTTGTCACCGGGGCAGGGTACTCAGTCATGCTCTGCCTAGGTAAAGTCTCTGATGAAAAGAGCCATTAAATAGCATGTGATGAATGAGATGTATTTAGCCAGGAGTCCTTGTTGTGGCCTGTGCTACAGACAGAAAGTCATACTTAGGAGGCCTGTATTTACCGGTTGGAACACCCTCTGGCAAACCTGTGTCTCTGAAGTGGACGCCTTAAGTTCTACCCTGCATCTTCTGTATCAGCCAAAAGGGTCGTTAACCCTCTTCGCCATGCTAGCGCTCATCACTCTCTCGTTCTCTCTGCAGGTGCTCTTACCTGGTTGCCATCATACATGAAACCCTTCTTCAATTGCAGAAGCGCAAGTCTAGCCAGGATGGGAGAACTTTGCGGATTTCTGGAGAGTGCCAGTAAGAGGAGCTTGTGAGCCTCTTCTACACAGCCCATCTGGTACAGGGCATCAGCACAAAGGATCTGTGATGCTTCATCAGAACTGTCCAGCTCCACCAAGAGAGAAGCCAGCTGGTAAACCCCGGGAGCATCTCTGGAGGAAAAAAAAAAAAGAAAAAGGGAAAGATCACCTTCAAGGAAAAATGCTAATGAGAGTAACGGAGCCTCTTTGTCTCACCTGGAAGCTAAGCAGCAAATTATCAGTCCAGTATCAAAATGAATGATGCATTTTACCATAACAAGCACCACAGATATATCTGCCACTTAATTCCATAATCATAATCCCTCTTTATAAAAACACCTTCTTCATCAGTTGTGGCTCTAAAGAAAAGTTAACAGATGATTCATATCTGTGGTTGCAGCTGATACCACAATGGGAAAAGGCAAAAGTAACAGCAATAATGAGAAAAAATAAAGATTGCCATTTCTAATGAAGAGCTGTGTGTTAAAATTTGCATGGACTCGGAAGAAATGTGTTAATAGGTAGCTTCTTGTTCCAGAAGCAGTGACCTGTGTGTAAGGGGGCTTGTGTTTGTGCTGTGATCTGCCAGTGCAACACTGAATGGGTTGGCACATTTTTCTGACCTTCAGTTATACCACTGGAGCACAGGCCCCAAATTTGGGGTGCGAAACGCACACCATGCAACTGAAGAAACAGGTCATAATAGTACTAAAATTATTAAGAGACTAAATAACCGTGGGTATCAGTTGTAAAGAGCAGCTACCTGAGATGAACTTTCACATGGTATTTCACATTTTCAAGTTTTCCCCTGAAATGTTAGTATTTCACATGAGAAAAAACTGAGAAAGTAACATAAAAATCCAGTTTTGGAGAAAATGGAAGACTTTTCCTGGGGCGGTAACAGACAAAACTTTGAAAATGAAATGCTGAAACTTTCATATTTAAATAGTAGCTTGTTTTTTGTTGGAAGAAATAAAAAAAATAACAAATATACTACTTTGATGAGCAATCTTTTCTGGTCTTTAGAAAGACAATTTAAAGTATTAAAATCTTAGAGTTCCTCTGTTACACTTTGTTCTACTTTCAAACTCAGGTTTTAATGGATTTAGCTGGAATAATTTTGTGCCATTAGTACAGTTAGCACTGAAAAAATGCCTCCTGCATACCTCTTCTTCTGGAGCATTGTCTGTCCTTCTTCTTGGAGAACTTTTAGCAGCAGTCCTCTTTGGTTCCATGGCACGTAGGACTTGATTGTGAAGATGGTTTCTTCCAGCTTTAACTGGCAAGCTGTAATATAATCCAGGGCTGTCAAGTAATGGCTGCCACCAGAAATCCGAATAAGTCCCCGCCCACATAAGGCTTTAATACAGCTGTTAGGATGAGGGGAATCATGCTCAACGACCTTTTGAAAGTCCTGCAGGGCTTGCTGATGGTCATGAGCATGGAGGAAGCAGAATCCTCGCAATGCTAAGAGAGTATTCCAGTAAGTTTTCTGCTCTGCTGCCAAGAGGTGGTCACAGATATCCAGGGCAGTTCTGGTGTGTCCATGCAGGAGATGGCAGTCTGCCAGCCGAACACTGAGCTCACGTTTGGATGCTGGGGAGATCTGAAGGAGGAACTGGACTGTCTGGATGACAGAAGGGAGCAGTTCAGTACCATGATTGCCTCGGAGTTCAGTTCGAGTGCGCACAGCCTCCCTGTATGCTGCAAACTTCACCTCCAGGACAGTTCTAGCCTGTTCTTCTATCCTCTCAGTGTCATGTGGTGAGAAAAGCTCTTCAAAGTGTTTCATTGCCTGGGCAGGGGTTGCTGCAAAGGCTTCTGCTAAATCCTGCATCATTTCCTGCATCCGTCCACCCAAGAAGAAATACGCAGCAGCCCGTTCCACAAGCAGACCCAAAGCCTTCTCGTCTCTGATATTATTATCACCTGAGAAGGCCTTGAGGGCCTTGCTACAAACTGCCACACACTCCTCAAACTTGCTTTTCTTAAGGAGGTAAGCTGCCTGCGCCCTACAAACCCAGACATCGTCTGGTGCCACTGCAGACAGGAAGTCATAGCAGTTGTCCAGCCACTGGTCCAAGGAACTGCAGTCTGGGCTTTCTTTCTGATATGTTGAGAGGTAATTAGAGAAGGCCTGGATGACCTGTGGCAGATGTTCCCTTTGCCTTGTATACACATAGGCCACTGCCTCAGCCCGATGCGTCACAAAGGCTTGGATATAGTCCGCAACTCCTTTGTTAACTTGTGTCCCTGACAGCACCCATGCCAACGCCCTCAGCAGCAGCAGTTCCATTGAATGCTTTGGGTTAGCCTCGAGCAGGGTATCGCATTTACTCACCACCTCCTCTGAGCATCCTCGCTTGAGCAGGGTCTCCAGTTTATAAACTGAGGATACAACATTGTCGGGACTTAGGGTGGAGAGAAAGACAGCAGCTATTCCCACACTGAGGGAGACAACAGCCAAGTTCTTGCTCTGGATCTTGGGAATCTGGATCTTGCCTTCACACCACATCTCCAGGGTGGCTATCACTTTCTCCCAGAGCCCTTTGTCTAAGGAGTTCACCTTCTGTACTGCTGTGGGAGCACTGCAGCTGAAGGCAGCCGTGTAGAAAGCAGTGGCCATCGGTAACTCCTGCTGGGCGAGGTGGTGGTCCCCTTCTTTGCAGAGCAGCGCAGCAAGCTCCGGAGGTGACATTTTCTGCACTTGTATCTTCACCAAGCAGCATCACACGTGTAATGTGGCTAGTGCCTGTAAAACAGAAAATCAGCACCATGAGGGGTTGTGGAGCACAGGTTTTTTTGCTTGGGGGCAGCTTTCCAACTGACAGACTTACTAAGCAAGCCTGGGTGCTGGGAAAAGCCAGGGTTTTGTCATGGACAGGCTCCCTAGGGAGCAAAGCCACGAGAGGAAACACTACAGAGGGTCTCAGTTGGCAGCCACGCAGCCCTGTGTGTGCTCCCTGCCCCACTGACTGCTGGGGGCCTCCCACGCCTTGTCCTTCCATGCCTGAGGTGCCACTTTGATGAATTTTTAATCATCAGACGGTGCAGCAGTGCTGGTGGTAGACAAGGAGAATGCCCACCACTTGCCTTTCCCCCTTTCCCTTGGAGAGGCAGGAGAAGGAGAAGAAAATTTCCACCTTCGCCTTGTTTCTACCCCAGGAGCCTCCACGAAAGATG
>NW_010101776.1:0-292 GCF_000699245.1 Pterocles gutturalis
GCTGCGCCTGCGCCCTGTTGTGCCCAGCCGTCTCATCTTCCTCCCTCTGCTCCTCGGGTTCCATCTGCCTCTCCCCACTGCTGTCACCCCCGCCCCGCTGTAGTGTCAAGGGAGGCCGTTGCTCGGGGGAGGACAGCGGGTAATGTGTGGAAAAGTTGTTGGTGGAAATGGGCATTGCGTGGTGGCTTTCCCGGGGGCTGCAGCTGGGCCTTGTGTGTCCGGTGCTGGGGCTGGGACATGCAGCAGAGTGGGGCTGAGGTGTGGGATCACCCCGGCACAGGGGGGTCACCCG
>NW_010101776.1:340-624 GCF_000699245.1 Pterocles gutturalis
GTATGGATAGAGCAGAGCGGGATGATGTTTTGCCTGATAAACCAAGACCTGGATGTCTAGCAGGAGAAGTCGCAGTGCTGTGGCGGTGAGGTCTGGGGTGCAGTGATGCTGGTGTGCAACGTGATGTGTGTGACAACTGGGTGTCAAGGTCTCGTGCCCCTGGACAGCTGCTTGCAGGGAGATGAGGTCTCCCCTTGGGTGGTCACAGGTGACCCCAGACTGGGTGCCATTTTCCAGGGGTGCTGCCGGTGGCGGGGGGAGCCCTGGTCCTCCTGGTGCGGTGC
>NW_010101777.1:0-3062 GCF_000699245.1 Pterocles gutturalis
ATTTCTATCCATCGATTTTCCATACGGTGACACGGAAAACTGTCCCGGTTTGGTGTATTGCCGCACCAGCGCGGGGCTTGCTGCTAATTACGCAATCAAAAGTGATTAGCAGCCAGTCTGTCTGTCCGTCCATCCGTCCGGCTGGCTGGCATTGAGCTCGTGCCACCGGTGATGTCCCCTCTGGGCTGTCCCCAAGCTGGGGACACTGGTGCCGCTGTCCCTGTCCGGCAGCCGGCGGTGCCGAGCCGCCGCGGCCGCTCCCTCCTGGGCTTTATCCCAATTAACGCGTCCGCCTGATTAGAGCGTGGCGTTCGGGGATCATCAGCTCTCTGTGGCCAACGGGAATCTCACCAATTACCGCCCTTGTTTGTCATCATTCCCCTAACGAGCGGAGAGCAGGATGGATTGCACGGAAATCAAACCGAGGGCGGATGAATTCCTCCGTTCCTGGCATCGGGACAAACCTGGGATGGGGACGGGGCTGGGGTCTGGCCGGTGGTGGACACAGAGCTGGGGACCCCCGGCTGAGCCCTGCGCCCCATCCCTGCTCCCGCAGCCGGGGACGGTGCCACCGCGGGGGGAATCTGTCCCATGGGAGCCATTGGGGACTTTGATTTGTGCCTCGCTATGAATGGACTTTGGGCAGGTTGACACTCAGCCCGGTGTGTCATGGCATGGTGACATGGCCACGCTCGATGGGGGCCACCACCACCTCCTTGTGCTGGGTGACCACACACCGCAGCTGGGACTGGAGGTGGCTGGGGACAGCCATGACGAGGGGACCTGCCACGCTCCATCTTCCTCTCCAGCTTCAGACAGCACCGGTCACCATCAGCTGGGGACGGGGATGTCCCCCAGGTGCCACCGCCATGGGACCCACCTTGCCGATGACGTCGTTACGGCTCAGCCGGTCCTTGTCCATGACGGTGATGACGATGGTGGTCTCGCGCAGCCGCTCCGTGGGGATGTCGAAGGCGAAGGACTCGTTGAAGACGGGGTTCAGGCACCGCTTCATGACCACGGTCTTCTTCTTCTCCACCCGCTTGTCCTTGTACATCAGCCACACCTTCACGTAGGGGTCTGGGGGGGGACAGGAGCTGCTCTCAGCCCTGGCGGGGTGTCGGGCAGCAATTCCCGGGGTGGTGGGAGCCGGAGCTCGTACCTGACGTGCCCCCGATGTCCATGGCTTTGAGGTTCCGTGCTTTGATGATGTTCACCACGATGGAGTTGGCGGAGGGGTTGTAGCACAGCGACAGTAGCAGCTCCCCACGGCTCCCCTGTGGGACCCACAGAGGTGGGGGTCCCGAAAACGGGTGACCCTCACCCTGGCACCCAGCCCCAACCAGGCACCCAAAGGCCCCCCGCGTCCCACCACCGGGCTGGGACCCCCCTGCGCTGTCCCAAGGAGGGACTTTGGGACTGGACAGAAAATCAGGGCAGGAGGAAATGGGGACGTTGCCAGTGGGACGTTTTCTGGTCTTGCTGGAGGCAGGAGAAAATGACCCGAAAACGGGTGACCCTCACCCTGGCACCCAGCCCCAACCAGGCACCCAAAGGCCCCCCGTGTCCCACCACCGGGCTGGGACCCCCCTGCGCTGTCCCAAGGAGGGACTTTGGGACTGGACAGAAAATCAGGGCAGGAGGAAATGGGGACGTTGCCAGTGGGACGTTTTCTGGTCTTGCTGGAGGCAGGAGAAAATGAAAATTTTCATTTTCCATTGACCTGAAACAGGGTTGTTTTGCCCCAAAATTAGATACTTGCTTTGGGCTACTTCGTGCTTTAAAATAAACAGGTGGGAAGAGAAACCTCTCCGTTGGACATCGAACCTTCTAGCAAAGCAGAAAACATCCCTGTTGGGGTGGCAAGAGGGTGGCCCTGATGGGACACCCCAGGGACAGGGGGTGGCTTCCCCTCGAGGACGGTCCCCAGGGGGTGGGAGGGGGAGCGGAGCCTTACGCTGCCATCGGTGCAGGGCTTCAGGTCCTTCCAGAAGGTCTGCATCTGGGTGAGGTCCACCTTGTTGAGGGGGATGGAGACCTCCCCGATGGGGTCGTTGCGGCTGAAGCGGTCGTAATCCAGGACCTGGAGGTACAGCACCCGCTGCACCACCTTCTCATAGGGGAACCCTGCGCCGGAGATGGGGAGCGGAGCCTTACGCTGCCATCGGTGCAGGGCTTCAGGTCCTTCCAGAAGGTCTGCATCTGGGTGAGGTCCACCTTGTTGAGGGGGATGGAGACCTCCCCGATGGGGTCGTTGCGGCTGAAGCGGTCGTAATCCAGGACCTGGAGGTACAGCACCCGCTGCACCACCTTCTCATAGGGGAACCCTGCGCCGGAGATGGAGAGGATGAGGAGGAGCTGGTGCCACCATGCTGAGTGGCACCCAGTGCTGGCATTGCCCTGCCCTGCTCGTGCCAATGGGGACGTGGTGGCACCAGGCAGTGGATGGGGAACAGACCACAGCACCAGCGGCTGGTGGTGGGTCAAATCCCATGTGTGCACCCACCCATGGGTGTCTCCATGGAGGAAGGAGCCACCCTTCATGTCCCTTTCCTGGGATGCCAACACTTCCAACCTGGCCTTGATGGCTTGGCCCATCATCTCATCATCCATGGCCACCACGTTGGCAGCTTGAGTTGAGCTGCTCCAGCCCAGGAGGGAGGATGGAGGGTCCCACAACTGCTCCGCTCCCCACCCCAGTTCACTCCAGTCCATCCCAGTCCCTACCTTCAAAGAGGAAGGTCTCGTTCCAGTGCGGGTTGAGGTTCTTCCTCTTCACCTTGGTCTCCAGCTTGTGCTTCTTGTCGGGGAGCAGGTAGATCTTGACGAAGGGGTCGCTGGTGCCGCTGAAGTCCTTGGCCGGGCTCCTGCGCCTTCATGATCTTGACGGTCAGGGTGGACTCCTGGAAGTTGTAGCCAACGCTGAACTGGATGCGGCCAAGGTTCTCCCGGCTGACGCCATCGTGACCCTCGTCATCCTCGGAGCCTGGGGACAGCTGCGGCGGGGGGAGATGGGCAGTGAGGGCAGCTCCGGGGGGCCGTCAGGGGACCACCACCGGGTC
>NW_010101778.1:0-755 GCF_000699245.1 Pterocles gutturalis
GTGGGAGAGACGGTGGGTGGGTGGATGAGATGTTGCTTTCCTGGGGGATATAACAGCAGCCCCCCCAACGATGTTGATGGCATGGGTGGGATGGGCTGCGGGCAGGATTTGCCCCAAGCTGGGGGTGATTTCATGCATAGGTTGAGATGGGATCAGCATCCACAGGGGGATGCTCCTTTGTCCTTTTGCTGTGCACAAAGCCATCTCTGTGCTCATTACTGAGCCTGCCTGGGCTGCTGGCCAGCTGGGGCTGGGATGCTGCTGGGGCTCATAAAAAGCCACCCTGCCTGACACCCAGGTATGTCCCCAGTGCCGTCGTGGCAGCGGGAGGCTGCCTGCGTGGGAGCCAACACTGGGGGGGGTTTCTTGCCAGGAGACAACCAGGTTCAGCAACAGTGGGGTCCACTGACCCCAGCAAAGGGCCACACCATGACAGCTAGTGTGGGAAACCCACTCCCCTAATTGAGGCTGTCACCTCCTGCTAACAAGCCCTTTTCCCTTCCTCTCCTTGCTGGTGCCAAGCCCTGGGAGCTGCCATGGGTGCCAGGACGGCACCACATTACGCAGCCCAGCACCCCCAGAGAGCTCTTCTCCCCCTACGCACCAGCGCTGCTGTGCCAAGGGACCTGTGTCCTCCAGGGATGCTGCCGGTGGTGGGACACAGGAGGGAGCAGCCAGAGGGACAGAGAACCCGCTGGCAGCCTTTGGGGCTTGCTTTGCCGGCGGGGTGGGATGGGGGGGACTGGTGCAGGGCT
>NW_010101779.1:0-1255 GCF_000699245.1 Pterocles gutturalis
GCATCAGGGAAGGGGCAGGGGGTGTGGGGCCTGACAAAAAAACAAAGTTTACATTTGTAGGGTATCTCTGGCAGCTTTTTGTAAAGATGCTCAACCGCGACGTGCTGCTCTTTGGAACGGTTGCTGGATCTGTGCTGGCTGCCTTGACTGTTGTGTTTTATCACCTCTACGGCTGGGGGGTTTTTGGTTTTTGGAGCATGCCTACCTCTACCACCTGACCAGGAGAGACATCCGTCATAACTTCTCTCCCTATTTCTACATGTTGTACTTAACTGCAGAGAGCAAATGGAGTTTTGCCCTTGGGCTCGCAGCTTTCCTGCCCCAGCTGCTGTTGCTCCTGGTTGTGTCCGTAGCGTTTTACAGAGACCTTGCCTTCTGTTGTTTCCTGCACACTGCTATTTTTGTGAGTTTTAACAAAGTATGCACATCCCAGTACTTTGTCTGGTATCTCTGCCTTTTGCCCCTTATAATGCCTAGTGTTAAGATGTCCTGGCGTCGTGGTGTGCTGCTTCTCTTTCTGTGGTTTGTTGGACAAGGCCTCTGGCTTGCTCCTGCGTACTTTCTGGAGTTCAAAGGATATAACACTTTTATATATATATGGTTGGCAGGCTTGCTTTTCCTTTTTATTAACAGCTTCATAATTGTTCAGATAATTTCACATTATCAAAAAGAAACACAAGTTGCAAAAAAACTCAAACAACAGTAATAAACAGGCCAAAATCCAGAAACAGCCCTACTGTCTTTGATAAGGTTTCTCATACCACCGGTACTGTCTTTAATATAAATGCGTGCACATTGTACTCAAGTACATTGTAGGTAAATTATACTTTGTCATGCCCTGGGGACACTGATTGGCCTCAGTTGTCCTGAAACAGCACCAGGCCTGCCATGCGCCATGTCTGCAGGTGTGCCTGTCACCCAAGTGGACCTTGAAACAGCATTGTGACCTTGTCTCCAGCACTGTCTCCAGCCCTGTCTCCTGCTGCTCCTGACTGGACTCCCTGGAAGGACTTTGCAGCCATTCATCGCTGACCATGTCTGGGGCTGTGGGTGGACTCTGTTCCCAGCACCCGTCTCCGCCGGCCATCTCCAGACAGTGTGTCCCCTGGTCAGTGAGGGTATGGCCTGTGCCGGGGTCACCCCCTGCTCCTGCTCATACCTGCTCAGGGAGCAGGCCTGATCTTCTTCTTCCCCGGCATCCTTTTTCTCATTGCTCCTTTACTTGATGAGAACAGTGGCCTCTGTCTAGGAAAGC
>NW_010101780.1:0-1125 GCF_000699245.1 Pterocles gutturalis
TTTTGAAGACTGGAGTGATATTCGCCTTCTTCCAGTTCTCAGGCACCTCCCCTGTTCCCCATGACTTACCAAAGATGATGGAGAGTGGTCTAGCAATGACTTCCGCCATCTCCCTCAGCACCTGCAGGTGCATCCCATCAGGACCCATGGATTTATGGGTGTCCAGATTACTTAACCGGTCCTTAACCCAGTCTTCATCTACCAGAGCGAACTCCTCCTTTGTCCTGACTTCCTCTAGGGCTTCAGTAGTACGGGACTCTTCAGGAAAGCCTCCGGCAGTATAGACAGAGACAAAGAAGGCATTCAGTAACTCTGCCTCCTCTGTATCTTCTGTCACCAGAGCACCCACCTCATTCATCAGTGGGCCTACATTGCCTCTGGTGTTAGCCTTATCTGCAATGTATTTGAAGAAGCCCTTTCTATTGTCCTTGACTCCTCTAGCAAGGTTTAATTCTAAGGAGGCTTTAGACTTAGTTAAAGATATGTGTGTGTGTGTGTGGTAGGGAGAAACTTCCCACAGAGATAAAATTCTAGACATGCAAAATTACTATTTATATGTTACTTTAAAAATAATTCACCTTTAAAAAACAAATGCTAATTATTTATTTTTGTGAACTTCCTTTATATACGATAAATCGCATGCTCATTATAACAAAATGATGATCAATACTTCCAGTGCCAAAACTCTCTTATCTGCCTGCAAATCTGTCCACAAGAACACTGGAAGACTGGCATTTGACTATTGCCAAATCACTGATCCAAATTCAGCACACACTGCTTTCCATCCAGTATTTTCCAATTATGGTCCACAGACAAAATTGACTACATCAACTTGCTTTCTGTTGGACAAATATCAATGTCAAAAATTACTGCTGGGGGCTACTTCCTAATTTTAGTGGGGGGAAAAACAAGGAAAAATTACCTAGGATCATGCATTCTTCTGTATGATTCCACTGATCCAGTGAACGAGGAATGATGCTCCAAATACAGGGAAAAACAATTGCACACACATAGTGATTTGTCAGTAACTCAGGGTCCTGAGCAAGAGCAACATGAAGGAAGTGTTTATTAAAAACTAAAACAGTTTGTATCTTTGCATCCAAAACCCATGCCACTGTATTTTGA
>NW_010101780.1:1148-2750 GCF_000699245.1 Pterocles gutturalis
AAACCTGATACATTCCATCTACATACTACCCAGACAGACCCACTTCACCACAAAAGATGAAGGGCATCATGCTTCAACCTTCCATCTGATATGACCCACTTTTGCAAACATCACAGATACAGTTACCATAACTGCAACAATTAAATAAAAAGGGAAAAGTAATTACAATGTAAAACCCACCAGCCTGTCTTCCAATTTAGATTAACTGGGCCCCCCAACAAGAGTTACTGAAAATAAATTCTTTACCCAGAGGAGAGAAAAAATCAAGGTTTTCCTTTTTGGTTCAATGTTTACATGTATTGAGTAAAGATTCAATGCAGAGCTTATGAAGTAGGAAGATAGGTGAAAAAAGAAACCTGAAGTACACATTCTCATTTACATTCTCCATTTGTAAGAAATCCAGAATCATTCCAAATAGCTTAAGTCTAACATGATCACCACCACTGACAGATAAAAGGATACTAGAAGATCATGTCAGAAACATTAGGGGCAGAGTAAGTGAGAGGGGAAGGCCCACACACGGAACAACAACAACAAACAAAATCTCTTTTCTTCCTGTATTCAAAGAACCAGGAAATCCCCTGTCATGATGAGAGAAAACGACTGGGGAGGGGAGAGTTTTCTGTAAGTCTGGCTATTTTAGTTCACTATGACCCCAAATTTTCACAGAGGAAGGGCTCTTCTGGGAAATAGTCCTAGGGTCTGTCCCAAAAAGAGGTCCAAGAGAAAACACATCTCAAGGAGACAGTACCAAAGTGCACTTTAAATACAAGTTTCCTGAACAGTAAGATTTTAAAGCTGATTAATTTCTCACATACTGCACAGGAAACCACCTTTGTCACAGGCATATTTGTCTAAGTTTGCACTGACTTTTGACCCTGACCTTGTTTACAAGGTTCAGAAGAAATTTTTTAAGCTAAACACCTGAGAATATTAGCAAGCATACTTACCCCTCAGACCACAATTAATTTCCATTCCACACTAAAACAGGCTGTATGTTCTTTACCTTCTATTAAGCTAATGAAGTTAACTACACTCCTATTTTTGAACTATTTCACACTGCCCCCAGTCCATACAGAACACAAACAAAATCAGGGAAAGATCCCGCCCCCAAGGAGCAGGAAATACCAACATACTAAAACTTCACACACAAAGACACACAAGGCTCCAGTAACCCCCTGCCGGCATTAACAAGCAGAGGCTGGTATACAAGGCTCAAGCAATTTTACTCTTTGCTGTTTAATACCATGCATTAAACTCTTGTTCCCATGATCGGAACACAAATGCTGCACAGTCTACAAATACCAATGTGATTATCAAGGCAAACTGAAGTGTCCTGTATTAATGACGATAAGTCAACATATCAGGCCTCATATTAAAAAAGGAAGGTCTTTCAAGAGAAGTAGGGAAACATTTCAGTCTAAACATGGTCTACAATTAGAGTCTGTAATTTCTGACAGCATTTGTTTCTTAAACATTTCACAACCGTTATCTGTAGCAGCAAAAACAGGTTATAGCATCACTGGGTGTAGTTCTGATTTGGAAAATTATTTTTGTTTCACAAGATGAGCTCATATGGAAGCCCCTACGCTAGAGGGAAAG
>NW_010101780.1:2781-12270 GCF_000699245.1 Pterocles gutturalis
TACAGCAGGCACTAGCTGCATTTTCTACTTCCTCTGCTCTACTTGGTTTGAAGAGGTAAGAGGTGGTGAAACCACATAAAGGTAACTGCATTTTGAGTTTGCATTATCTGGTATTTTTCAAAGCGTTGAATTGTTTGGAGCATGTGTCACGACTTTCACATTTCTCTATCAAAGAAGAGAGGATTTGGCATACTTCGGGAAAACCCACAATAACTTTCATATTTCTCATTACTGTATTAGGCTTAAATAGTTTGTTCTCGGTGCAAACTAGTAGTTACCACACTAATTTCCATTTAGAGATGTATTACTTTAACACTCCAGTCCTCCTAATTAAAAACAAACGAAAACTGGTTTTACCTTAGGGACTGTACACAATTTCCATGCAACTTTCTAACTACGTCATTTTAAATCACACTCGGAAAATGAAGCGAGAGGAAACTCCGCTCTGCAAGACCAAAAAAAAAAAAAAAAAATTTCCTCTGCGAGACCAAAAAAAAAAAAAAAAAAGTTTCAGGCGGATGGGCAGCGTCAGGTTTCGTTTCTCCTCCCGAGACTTGGGCTTTCCACGCCCGGCTCAGCCCGCCCCCGCGGCGGGGACAGGGCCCTGACAGGGAGGAGGACCCACCCCGGAGCACAGGGTGTTGGAGCGCTATAGTGAAAGCGCAAGGCGGGAGAAGAGGCGTGAGATAAAGGGAGACGGAAAGGTATAACGCACCCAAACGTGACGGGAAGGTCTCATCCGCAGCGGCGGGACCCGGTCCGGCATTGGGAACAGGGAGGAGGAGGGGGCGGTGCTGGTCCAGCAACAGGCTGCCCAGCACCGGGCGTGGTTTCGAGTGTCGCTTCACTCCCACATCAGTGACAGACACAGAGCGCTTTGCGCTGGTACCTCATGGCTGTTGGAGAGTCCGGAATCGCCTCTGCGTGCTAATGGCAACGCTGTTGAAGGCGGAGATCTCCGCTCGCCGAGGAACCAGGGAACTGGCTTTAGCCGCACTACCATCGTTACACGTCTACCGAGCCACGGTTGCGAAACCCGTACGATTTTATCGTGAGTCCGGCCGTTAGGTATTTTAGGGCGATACGAGGGAAGAATTAGGCTTTTCGTTTTGTTTTATAGTCTACCTCAGGAGATGAAGCTCGGAGCTGCGCAAGCCCGCCCAGGTCCCACAAGATGGCGGCGGGACGATGACGGAAGGGCTGTCTTGTCCTGCGCGCAACCTCCCGCCGGCGCCTTTGGGTGTCGGCTACGCACGAAATGGTTCCGGCCAGCTAGGCTGTGGTGGGGTGGCAGCGAGAAGGTCTGGAGTTCAGTATGCGTACGGACCTTTATGGGACTCTGCTTTTTATACTGCTGCTGGCACGAGGGCAGACAAAACAGCTTAGCATGGGCTCCAGCAGCCGTTCAGTGGTAACAGGCCGTTTTTCAGTGAGCAGTTAACAGACCTGGGGGAAGTGTGGGCTTGTGTTTTGGCGGGAGCTTACACAGAAGCAAGCCCTTGGTTCATGTCTTGCTCCATCGCTCTGAGCTTATTCATAGTGAGGATAATATCGTACAGGTGTGTGAAGGTTGTGTGCTTCCCATTGTTGTGTCATCTTCACTAAATTTCAAGTAATGCCTTGTCCTTGTAAGCTGGATGTAGTGATTCCCGTGGTATAAACCACAACTTCCATAGAGCAACTTACTCTGAGGTGCTAGTGTTGTAGCTGGAGCTGCTCTCTTAAAGGCCTAAAATACAAAATTATGGGCTATTGTATCAGCTGAACTAGGCAAAAGCCACGTCTGTATGTGATGAAACTAGACACATCATACATAACTCAAGCTCAATGGATTTCAAAGCATTTATAAAACAGTGAGTAATTTTTTTGTGCTGCTAAAAATACAGCAGTAGCACAGTACTCTGGGATAGCACACTATTGTGCAAGAAGTCACACTCTCTTTCAAACTGCAAGGAAAACAGAGGCAGAAAGTAATCACCCACACTTGAATTTGGTCAGGTACCAAGCAACTTCTCTGTGTTCTGAAAAAAATATCTGGATTCTTATGGAAACTGTTTGGTCAAGCTCTCACTTTAACATCAGTCATTCAAGGGTATTACAGTATCCAGTATCTACTAAGACATGGCATTGGGATGGTGCTGATTCAGAAGGAAACCAGCTACTTGCTGTGAATCAATATGCACATTTTCTTCTTGGATCTGTTCCATACAAACATGTAAAGAGTTGCACAGGCTAATAGAAGAGGTTTAAGGAGATAGTATGGCTGCAGTCATGTGAAATAAGATTTTTTTTTTTCAAAAATGATTGAATTATTTTCCAGTATAACACAGCTATTACTGAAGTGGCCAATACACTCTTTTGTTTACTTTACTTTTTCCTTATTTTACCCAATTTTTATATGCATATCAGAATCATAGAATGGTTTGGAAGGGACCTTAAAGATCATTTAGTTCCAACCCCCTGCCATGGGCAGGGACACCTCCCACTAGCCCAGGTTGCTCAAAGCCTCATCCAGCCTGGCCTTGAACCCCTCCAGGGATGGGGCATCCGCAGCTTCTCTGGGCGACCTGTTCCAGTGTCTCACCACCCTCACAGTAAAAAATGTATTCCTAATATCTAATGTAAATTTACCTTTCAGCTTGAAGCCGTTACCCCTCATCCTATCACTACACTCCCTGATAAAGAGTCCCTCCCCATCTCTCCTGTAGCCCCCTTTAAGTACTGGAAGGCTGCTCTAAGGTCCCCCTGGAGCCTTCTCTTCTCCAGGCTGAACAACCCCAGCTCTCTCAGCCTGTCCCCATATAGGAGGTGCTCCAGCTCTCTGATGTGAAATAAAAATATTTCTTAGTATTGTATATATAATAATAATGAAACATTTTTATATTCCACAATATTGGCAAAATATGTTCATCATAAATTAAGGCAGTAATTTAGGGCAGTGGCTGCCATCTGGCTATTAAACCATTGAATGATACCATCTTAATTCATAAATTCATTAATTTTACCTAAACTAGTCTAGTCTAACAGTGAATATGCCCAAAATATTTGCTTATGTAGAATGTTGGTAAGGCTGATTCTTATGATCTTCCCTATGCAAACCAGCACTTATGTATGAATTTAATTTTTAAATCTTTAAAGCAGAGCATCTGTGGAAATGAAGTCACATTGAGATTACTTGCTTGCATGTAAGTTTTCTGGAAACTGTGGCTGAAATTATAAGACAAGATTTTGGTTGTCTTAACTTTCTTCATAAAGTCTTGATAAACAAAATGATTGTTTTATATTGAGGAATGCATTAGTTTATATAGCAGCCAAACTATATTTCTATGTATTTTACATCTTTTGGTTTAAATAAAATAAGCAACATACCAAGGTTACGTATGCTGAAAATATTATAGTAACTTTTATATCTGTGTTCATCTGCTAGTGCTTGCAACTAAATGTATGAATATCTCTTCAACTAGTGTAAAAAAAGCTCTTGATTTTCAACAGAACTGTCTGCTTTATCACTGAAGTGGCAGGCTTATAACATTTTAAAAGATTAGTTCTACAGGAAGTTGCAGCAGCTTTTCCTCAAATGAAGCACTTGATGTAGAACAAACAAAACAACCCAATGAAAAGCATACATACAGAAGAACATGAAAACAAACTTTCCCCACAGGAAGCTAAGTGGGACAGCAACTACTGGTTGAAGTGGTTTTTTTAAGCCTTATGTTTCTGCAACAGAGTTGGGGCAGGGGTTGGAGCAGCCAGTCAGCACACAAATACTCCACACCAGATTAAAATTACGAAGAGCAGCTGAAGGGAGAAGCACATATCTTAAGTGCAAGATTCACCAATACTGAATGTAATGCTAGCTCTCTTCATTGTTCTTCTGAACAACCATCTAAAATTCAGTTATCTTAAGTTTAGTCTTCGACCCAGATAGAAAGCAAGCAGCAAATACCAGCCTTTGAAAATGTGCATTCTGGGTGGGAGTGCCTAAGGGACAACATGGAAATATTTTGTGCAAAAGACCTTACACAGTAAGTTCTTGATTTGTTTTTCAAGGAATGATGCAACTGGATAGGGATACTTGAGGAAGAATTAGGCAAGAAAAGTTTAGTAAAACAAATGTTTGCCCTATGAACAATGCCTTGACCAATGTCATGCAGAGATGGCAAACTCCACTGAGCCATACAGCTGCACTCCCACAATACCAGATGTTTACTGGCTCTAAATATAAAGCTCTGGTCCAATGTCACTCAGAAAGGTTGTATGTGAATGTGTGTGTATATATCTATATATTTAAAAAGGTATTTTAGCCATGTTTTGGAGGACCGTCAAGTTTTTTGTAAGCCTGCAATCTGTGACATGTTTACTTAAACTTTCCAGTTTCTTCCTCATGGAAGTACACTGTAATTACCTAGTAGCACTTTAAGTTTATAACTTGTTTAATTTTGCTTTTCTGTTTAGTGACACAGATATCCTGTTGTTTGGATTGAAAAATTAATATAACCTCATTAGCTTATGTTACTAAGGGTATAAAAATATTTACAATAGGATATTTGGCCAATTCTAATTCCTAGCATTGTAGGGGACATACACTGCCAACAGGCCCTTTTCTCCTATAGTCGTTACTCCAGGCATTCTTAAAGCACTCCAGAAGTTTTTAGATAATTTAAGGAAAAAATAGGAAATTTACACTATTAAAAGAGACTACAGTTATTGCTGAGTGAAACATTGTACTTTGTTTAGTAAATGTGGCAGCAATGTAATTTTTAATTTCTGGATACTACACAGCAGATGGTTTTGGTGCATAGTGCCTGCCAAATCAATTAACTCTTCAATAGGATTAAGTATAAGATTTGGTATTTTCATATACTTTGAGGCAGTTTTGGGCACCTGTTAAAGTTTTAAGGAAATAGTTATTTTTATTGAGAGACATAAGATGAATAGTAAGAAATTATACTTCTAAGAAATGACAAATCAGTCATTACCACTTACAAGCAAATAACTGTTATTAAACCTGTAATTAGTACAGTACAATTTTTGTGTTAAAAACAACTCACTTTCTCAATTTCATTTAATAATGTTGTCAGGGCATGAAAGAGCTGGGCCCATAGTTTCTCCTGTTCTTTAAAGAATTCTGCAGCAAATCCAAGAGCATATGTATGTCTTGGGTTTTTTCCCCAGACTGAAGTAAATTGCTCTATGTATTTTGATCTTCCACAAAAGTATAATAAAATCCAAAAAAAGCATTTTTCCTGTGATAAGCTTTAATATGCATAAGTACACAGCGAGCAGCAGGCTTATGTACTTAGTAATGCGTAAGTATTAAGTCATCATATTTGATCTTCAGTGATGGCCTCCATTCTTCTTTGGAGGAAACAATGTATATTCAATGCCAAGAGCTACGACAAAAGCTGCAAATCCCCACTTGAAGCCCCTAGTAAAGACTTCTGTTAAGGTGACAGGTTTCGCATAGCCACCCATATACCTCCAGGCTTCATTACTAGAAGAAAAATGAAACAAAAATAATAAAACAAGATCAGTGGAGCCACTGCAATAAACATTAACAGGAATATCTTTGTTCAGTAAAAAAGATGAAGGTATTTCAACTAGCTATATATTGACACTGTAATATTTCTATAATTTAAGTATCATTTAAGGACCAGGAGTTGCCACAAGTAAAGTTAATGATATTAACTCTAACCCTTTATGCATGTAATTTGAGATACAAGTAACATCAGCAAACAACATAATTCTAGTAACAGAATCACCTCCCCAAACTTATGTAATTGTTGTCTTCTGGTTTTACTCTGTTTTAAAGGAAATCAGAACCCTCTAGCACATGCATGAGATGGAGTAATTTACCAGGCTAGGACACTGGTCTAGACAGTATCTAGCATAGCTAAATCTTAAAAGGGAAAGTTTTTCCAGGCATAGAAAACTCATCCTAGTGTGGAGGCACTTTCTGTTTTACAATATGACACTACATTGTATTAGGGTCAGAAAAGCCTACTAAAATCTCTTAAAAAAAAAAAAGCTGAAAAAATTGTGTTTAGCTAAAAAGCTACAGAATATCTACAAACCTCACACTGTTTTGCCTTTTTGTTTTCAACCTACATTGTTATTGAAATGTTAGTCACTGCTATAACTGACTACAAGTATTTGTGTAGCACAACCAGCATAATCTATAGAAGAGACAAACTGTCCATCTCTAAGGACTCAAAGTCTTTAAGAGAAGGAAAAAAACATTTGCACAGAAACAAACAATAAAATCAGAACCATCATTTCAGTAGATGACAGGTTTTTTTAAGCAAGGGGGTCAAGTATTTATGTTCACAGATAATCCTCTTGGGCAGATGGTTTCTGTGACTTGGGATGAAGGCATATTGGCATAGAAGGGTATCTTACAGATGCTAACATAGGATACTAATGAATAAAGACTTAGGTTTCCAAATATGACATATTTCACACAGCTTATTCTGTATTTAATATATACAGTAATGGGCATTTGTTACGAAGGTGGAAAGCTGATCCTCTGTTAAAAGGAACTTGATAGATCAAAGAAGGAAGCCCTAGAGAGGGTTACTTTTTCAAGACTTCTAGTGCAAGATATTAATAATACAATCTTCTTCCAGATTACTGAAGCAAATAACTTGATAGTTTAATTTCTCATTTGTTAAGGAAGATTGGCATGATACTGGTACTTGTCCTATGGAACTGAAATATTACCTTACATAAAATTTGAAAAGTTAAGGAGGAATCATCTCATGCTTTAAGTTTGACTTTGTTCCTTATTTCAACTCCTCACATAATTGGCTCAATCGCCTTCTTTTACCAGAGAAACTATTTTTTTTTTATATAGGAGGGGCAACAAATATTACACAAGCTCTTTTCCAGTTTGCTGGTTTGCAGCACTTCCTGAGCAGTGTACTTGCAAGTGTATGCACTAAAAGTCTGTTTAATGTACACTAAATTTATGGTATTAACCTGTGTCTATTTTTTAATGGGAATAAACCTATTGCTTCCTTCAGACAAAATTGTTTTCAGCAATGGAAAAAAAAAGCTATCACTGCTTGCACTCCACAGAAATAGGAGCAACATAAATGTGACACAGGCCTGGAAAGTTAATCGGTAACTGATAATCCTAAGGACTCATACCTCAAATTATTCTTATCATAATCAAAATTCTGTTTTATTCTATGCTTACAGCCTTAAACTGTTTCAAAAGAAGGAAAAAAGTGCTGTCAATCCCAAACCCCTCCAGAGGTTATAGCATGTAACAACTTTTTAACAGGTTACCTGTTTGCTCTTAAATTTTTCTTGTAGTGATTTGAAGTAAAGCCTTTTCTATGAAGGCTCCTGGAATAGTTTGCTCATGCAGCTTTTCCCTTCCAGATCAACTGGACTACACAGCACAAGACATTTAGCATTTTTATTCCCCAAGATTAAAGAGTACTTGAACAAAGTATTACGTAATTCATTATGTGGGAGAAATATATTAAGCCATGTTTTAACAGCTGCCTAAATGAACCATAATTGCTCTAGCTAAAAAGGAGGTGTTTATTGTAGAGTGGGACAACTTCAGAGGTAAAAACCTGATCTTCCATTATGTCATTCACCTTATCTTTCGTCATTCACTGCTTAGGAAAATGAAATGCACAGCTGAATCCAACTTCACATTGTATACTAGTATATTTCTTCTTTTCAAATAAAGGCATCCTGTTGTATATGAGGACTGCTATTCTTACTCAGAATGTCAATATAAGTTCCATCAACTTCAGCAAGATCTGAGCACACAATCTCTTTGCTGAAAGGGGACAGGCTTACTCACAGGTGCAAGACCTCATGTTCCTTAAGTGTTTTAGTGGATGAAGTATTGGTCATTGTGCCTAATCTGTGCCAGATCTGTATCACTGTGAAACATCACAAAGTGCAAGGATGCCTTGCAAAATGTGGAGACTGGTCAAGGTGAAGTAAGGTGTGACCTCTCTGCAAAAAGATAAATAAAGACTTAGCTGAAATTCTGACTAATAAATTCTAGATGCATTTTTACTAAAGAAAGAATAATCTTCAATGACAAGGTCCAGTTGATGCTACAAGATAACATATCAAGACTATTTTTGAGACTCTTGCACTTACCGAGCCCACGGATCCCTAAGACCCCGTTTAGCTAGCCTTTCCTGGACCTTCTCTAGTGGAGTACCCTCTATCTTCCATTGTCTGTAGTCAGGGAGTTCAATTTTGCCGTGGCCGTGGCCATGTTCATTTCCATG
This sequence comes from Pterocles gutturalis, assembly GCF_000699245.1. Lineage (NCBI taxonomy): Eukaryota > Metazoa > Chordata > Aves > Pterocliformes > Pteroclidae > Pterocles > Pterocles gutturalis. The sequence goes on from NW_010101780.1 coordinate 11,046, forward strand.
CCCCATACCTGCAAGAAAAGATAAGAATTTATTTCTCAGAGAATAACAGCTTATTTGCACATACTTGCGAAGAACAATATCCTGTAGAGGAAAAACAGGGAGATTACAAGAATTCCAAAGCACATAACACTGCACATGAAGCATATGCATCGTACATAGTACACTGCAGAACAAAAAGCTAAGAGACTTTATGCTGCATTTCAGAAGTTGGTGATTAAGCACAATAAGGCAAACTGTGCAGAGTTAAGTGTTACTGTGTTGCAAATCACCACCGCTATTACCTTCATGAAGCAGCTATGTATCAGAAAAAAAAAATTGTTTCCAATGTCCACAGATGCACTTTAGCAACACCAGGACCTGCCAACTTGCAGGCTTTCCAGAGTACATCAAAAAGCTCAGAGTTCAGTTTTGAAATTTCTAATTTAGGTATGGCAGAGCTATGAACACCAAGCTCTAAAGGAAAAAATGAGAAAAAGACTTGGCTCCTCAGCTCCTTTTAAGTTGCCTCTAATTCAGTCACACATAACAGATAGATGAATGGACAAGGAGATGCACCTTACTAGTCATTTCATGAGGTTGGGAAATATATGCTTTATTTATATAAGCCTTTAAGAAAACTATGAAAATATTAAGGTTCTCATTAAAAACAGTGATAAAGGCAAATTCCATGACATCATAAAGGACTGGAAGAAAATAACAATGGCTTTTAAGTCTGTTTTCGCAAAGCACCCGAGACTTCTTTGAGCCAGGATTTCCCATTTTAACACATATCCGGTAGCCAAGAACAGATATAATGTTCTTCATTTTTAGGAGAATTAACTGGAATGCAATGGCGCCAAGAACACAGCTTCAAAGCCTGGAACTCTTGGAAGGCCCCGAGCCATGGAGGCAAGCAAAGAGGATTCTCTTGCAGAAGAGAACCTGAAGAAGAGCTCTAATGCTGTGATTACCTGAAAAGCTTCCCCAAAACTAAACCCCAGTCTACACCCTTACCATAAAAACCCCAGGCCTCTTTTCTGCCAGTGTTTACTACAAGAAGGATTTATGCACACATGGGCACTCCAGCGCCTGCTCGCCGCGGCCAGCGGGCTGCATTGCAATACCAGACGGGCACTCTCCGCCAGCAAAACCGGCATAAACAGAGCAAAAAGGGCGCCCCGAGATGAGGATGGGTGCGGCAGGGCCCGCTCTCTCGGGCGGGGCGGGTGTCCGGCTAACGGCGATC
>NW_010101781.1:0-244 GCF_000699245.1 Pterocles gutturalis
AGCATCGTACATGCACGTACTTACCCCGCCTTTCGCTGACAAAATTATAAAAGCAAATTTGCTGTTTCCTTTCAAAACATGAGTATGGTGGTTTGTGTTATTTTCTAAAGCAGGGGAAGGAGGAAAAAATAAAAAAAAGGCAGAAACGAGGAGTATTTTTCTTGCAAGTTCAAGTGTAAAATAAGATGCTTTGAAATAAATAACACACCATTTTGAATCAACACTTCATGAGATTGTCCAGGGG
>NW_010101781.1:307-622 GCF_000699245.1 Pterocles gutturalis
CAAAACAACTTTGCTCAGTGACCTGTGGGCGAAAGAAAATCCTTGCCAGCTCTGCAAATGACCCAGCACTGATACTTGCTTCTGTAACTGTTCACTCAGCAACACTCCCCAGTTCCGTTATGCACGCTGACATTTTTGGAGGCGCGGACTGCAGCTCCGGCCAAGCGTCTGAAAACATTTGCTGATAAAATTCAGCAGGTAGTTTGGAGAAAAGAAAAAAAAAAAAACCCAAAAAAACAAACAATCTCCAAACCAAGAAAAAAACACGGTGGGGGGGGATATAAAAACTAAAGGGAGAAGAAAAAAAAGAAAAAG
>NW_010101781.1:685-935 GCF_000699245.1 Pterocles gutturalis
CCAGGGCCCGCCCGGCCCGGGCACTGCCGGCGCCCCCGCAGCTTCTCGACCTGAGCACGGTGGGGTCTTCCCCAACAAGTTCTCCCCTCGCCCTCTAAACAACTGCAGCACACCGAGTTGGTGGGTTGGTATTCGGGCACTGCCGGCGCCCCCGCAGCTTCTCGACCTGAGCACGGTGGGGTCTTCCCCAACAAGTTCTCCCCTCGCCCTCTAAACAACTGCAGCACACCGAGTTGGTGGGTTGGTATTC
>NW_010101782.1:0-15699 GCF_000699245.1 Pterocles gutturalis
ACTGCTCTCCAACAGGTCAGTGCCCAACTGACCTAGTCTCAAACTAGGTCTGACTTACCCAACCGACTTAGTCTCAAACTAGTAATTCCTTTAGCCAAAATTTAACATTGCTTCATATGTCAAACATTTTTGTAAATGGTTGCCATCAAGGAACATAGGAAAAGTCAAATTATAAAAATTAAAAAAATAAAATGCTAAGGATCCTATAGCTATGATTAATATCAGAACAACTTTTATCGTCCTTTGCTATTGAAGATAGAAATTCCCTTTCACTTTCCTCCACAAATATTATGCAAAATGGCATACACAAAAGAGGAAGAAAGGTGGGATATGCAGAAAATGCAAGTTGACAGAACATTAGAACAAACATGATAAGCATTACATGGCTAAGTAGTGATCAAACACTGTGGTTATACATTCATAATCATTTAAAGGAAATGAAGATAAGGTCTATTAGTGTGTTATTTAAAACTAACAGACGAATTTTAAGACATGGAATATTAAACTTGACTATCAGAATACCTCATTGATAGAAAAATATATGTTCCCAGATCTCATACTCAGTATCACTGAGAATTACAAAATTTATATATTCCAATAATATCAAAGGAGAAACTACATCATCCAAAACCCATTTCTTATTTGTGATTTGAACTTTGTGGTTGTATTTGTACAAAAGGCGTCCTTCCACAGTCTGTTGTGCAGTAGTCCCAATCCTTTTGCAGAGTGAATCCTCTCTGAAGTCATAACTTTATAGCAGATGCAAGCAAACACATGACCCTCAGAGCCTGCCTACATAGTGACTGCAGCCAGATCGTCCATGAACTGCAGCTCACAGTGGCTCAGCACAAGCTCATGTGTAAAAACTACGGTTTACAAACCATTTAATAATTTGCGTCCAGAATCTGCATGGAGAAGTTACTCCACTGCACTCTGAGAATGAGCCAATCTAATATCCCACATCAAGGAGTTCCACAGATTTCTCTGACACTATAGACTTCCATTGGCGGCTTCGGCAGCATGACCATGTATTTCACCTGCCAGAGCACAGCTGGTTGCTAGTCCAAGACAGACCAGCTGTGTTTAAATAAAAGAACTCAAATGATAACTAACAGTGTAAACCAAAAGACCTTAAACTTCGATTGCTTCCTTCGCTTTCCTACCCCCCCAATAAACTGAGGCATTTTTAAATTGATAGATAAGGACACTGCAGCTACTACCATGAACAGTAGTTCTGCAGTAAAGGTGAAGTCACACACCTGAATTGTCAGACAATTCTGTGCTATTTCTTTGTTACCAAACAAGAATACAGAACCAATGAACAAGTAGAAAACCCTCACCCAGGGAAAAGTATAGGTGTTGTCAAACTTTGATAATTATATTAATCTTGCTCAGACAGTGCTAGAAGAAGAAAAGCCATCTCAGAGAAGAAGTAGTGAGTGGAATGGAAATATCTCAAACAGCAAATTCTATAATGAGCTCATGCCTCTTCTATTTGTGAAGGAGATAAGCACTTACTGAACACGGAACAGGCAGAGATAAGATTAAATAACCTTGGTCGCAGCTCCAGTTCTTCATCAGCTCATGCATCAAAGCATCACAATTCCTCTGTTGAAATCAGAGATTTTAGAAATGTTCATTACTGGTGCTCAAATGATACAATTCAAAAGGAGGAGAACTTTGTGATACCATTAGGATTTTTTTTCTCAATTGCTGTAATTTTATTGTGTAATGCTTATCTGAGATAAAAACTGAATGGGTAAGGTAAGAGCATATATTTTGTTTTTGTGATTTCCAATTTAGTTATTGAGGTCTCAGATATAGGCTGTGGCAAAGTCTTTAATCCAAACATCAAAAATAACACTCATGTTTTAAGCATTAGAAGACTCAGAAAACTTTACAATACGCCTATGAAAATACCAAAATAATTTTAAAAAGTTTTTAATTCATCTATGAGATATTTGTTTCTCATGTCAAATAAACCAACTAGTAAAATCTGCTAAACCATGGCTATGTGTTAATCTGTCGAAGGTGAAGAAAGCTGCCCTTGCGAACAAGCACTTAAATTTTATTTTACCCTAGGCCACCCACAGTGTGTTTACTCATCACACACACAGACTTGCTGTAAAGTAAGCAGGAGGATAATTCTGACTTAATTTTCAGGTTTTAATACTATGCATTGAGTGATAAATTAAATTTAGACTCCAAGTAAATACACAGGGGTTCAAGCACACAGGCTGGTTAAGAGCTTTCACAACTGGGTAAACAAACAACTAAAAAAATCTGAAAAGGTACAACATAATATCATAGAAAAGAGAGACCTCTGTTAGACAGAGTCATAGACTCTGTTTCACAGAGATCCAACAGCTACCTACATGATTATGACACTAAACCTATGTTTGATCAACTACATACTGCTCATTGTAGCAAATGCATAAACTTGAAGGGAATGGGGGCACCCCCTACATCCTAGCTTACCATTTACATCTGCACAGCAGGGACCTGCTGCAATATTGCTGACGAGATGTGTTGATAATGAAAGATAAAGCCTTTTCTCCTAGTTTTCCAGATGTAAGACATTCTTCCTGGGAAAAGTTTAAGGCCCTCTGAGGATACATAAGCTCAGATTTCTTGACCAGCTAGAGAGACAAAGCTCAGATGCTTGACCATTTAAATAGAAGTCAGAGCTCAACCAAGACTTCTCAGCAGAGTGAGAAAAAAAAAACAAATTTTGTTGTCCAGGGCTTTCCCCAGACATAGACACACAAACTACTCCCACTCTACAGAGAAGAGGAGAAACTGGAGGGATTAATGAGATGTTAGGTACTTATGGATGACCAAGGGAGCTGAGAGGAGCCAGAGCAAGTCCTGAAGTGATCAGCAAGATGTGCAACTGAGCTCTGGGTAAGAGTGAGGGTCCTTTTCATCTTCATCCAGGCTGCTGCTGCTTTCCCTGCATCTATTCTCCTCTCTTTTCAGGCATGAGCTCTCCATCTTCTGCCCACCTCTCTACCACAATTGACAGAACCTGCACTCACCACCTAACACTGCACCTAATCAAACCCCAGTCCTCAGGAACACCCATTATTCCTGTGACTCCAGTGTTGCTGGGGGAAAAGACTATGAGGACACATCAAAGTTCATGTCATAAAACAATTCTCCCTCGCTGACAGCAGCAGTGCTGTATAGAAGCAGCAGAGATAACTAGCTCAGTAAATTGTACTTTATTTTATTTAGAGTTGACCTTGAGTTTCCCTGCAAGAAGGGCTAAACAAACACTTGGCAGTCAAAACCCTCAAGGAATCAGCAGTTTTTTGGCTAGCAAGTGGTCCTTGCCCAGTACTTGTTTAACTTAAACACTAACAGGCTAATTTTCTAAATTAAAATTTAAGCAGAGCTTGGCAGGTGGATAAGATTAATAGAATCCTTTCACTCAAAGTTAGACATAAAAGATTCTGCACACAAATCAAATTGAAACTTTTCATACATTAAAAAAAACCACTTAATTCTTTGTCAAGATGAGAAAGCATGTGAACTTCCACAAATAATGAAATTCTGAGCTGAAGATGTATAAAATTTACTGCAGCCACAGCCTACAAAGAGTAAGAGAATAACTAAATACAGGAATACATGTTTTGTTTATATGAAATGCCTGGTGAATGCTGCAAGTTCCACACATTTCAGTTTAAAAGTAGGGTTTTTTTTTAAATAACAAAATAGCTAAGCAAGCACAGGAACATGTGGAAACCGCTAGCAAAGTTGTGTCCAAGCAAACAAATACCAATTACATTGTATTATTGAATTTGCATTACTACAGGGACAAGTCACAGAACCCATTGGAGGGGATCCTCCAGTAGCAACTGCTGAACTAAGAGAAATCAGCATAAGAACAGCTTTATCTCTTTGAGCTTTGTTTTCAAACATATTTTAATACCAATGAACACCACATATATTGTAGACAGCTGATTAAATAAAAGAGGCCATCAAGATTATCTATTCTTGCTAGTCCTTGGGTGTAGACAGTCTAACTAATGTAAACCAGAGGAGATAAGTATCAGTAACTTACGAAAAATGCCATTACAGCATGCCAGAAGCAAAACAGCCATGTGAAAAGAGAGGAACAGAACTCAATATAGCGTGCAATGACTGTAAGCTTCAGTGCCCACATACTAAGCTTTCTGTACTGTAATGGTCTGATACATTCATTTTGACCCAGAGACCAGAGATAAATTGTCTTAGCTATACAAACAAACAGCTAAGCAATTAGGGCAAAGTTTTTGGAGAACACGGTGATAACATCTAAAAGCATTGTTGGGTGATGGGGAAAAACAGCCCTGGAGATAGGGGGTTTAATCTGAAGTAAAAGAGGGAGTATAATTGCTTCTCCAAATTACAGTACACTAAACAGAAGGAAAAAAAAAAAAAAAAGAAAAAAGAAAAAACACACAAAAAACCCCCCAAAACCCCAAACACACCACCAGAAAAACCCCACCAAAAACAGAGAAGCAACTGGCCCTGGTATTTGCCTGGCATCTATTTCAGTGTGTCCAACCTGAACAGTAACTTCCTTTGTCCCATTTGGAGTTAACCAAGTTTTACCTATAAAAAGAAAGATTTTGCACGTGCAGCTGTGAAAGTGTCAGAGCTGAGAAATCCATGAGGAATCCCCAGGTTTTAAAGAATTTCTATCACTTAGATTTCCTTAAAGTAACTTACTAAAATAAAGTTTCCAAGCACTGAGGTTAACATAGTAGTCAAATAACGGAAGCAACAATTTTATCTATCAGCTTTTATGTATCAGCCCTATTTAGAACGTCACACACAGATGTACATCAGTTGCAATGCAGAACATTGGCTGCAACAATCCCTATTACCTCCCAGGCACAGAAATAGAGGTAACTAGGATTTAACCTAAACTGTGTGTTGCTTTAGCAACAAGCGTTTGGTTATTGCTTTAAAACTTTGTGCAAAATGTCACCTATGTAAGAACGAAGTTTTATATAAATTTAGAAATTAGATATACATTTAGAAATGAGTGAAATATACATTCCTTCAATTTCAGTAGGGTTACCCAAGAAAATAGCCATAAGCAAATATAAAATAATCTCTCAATAATATTTTTTATTTTGTGAACACTCTTGTGGTATACAATAAAATTATAAGTTTTATTAGATGGAGATGCCTGCTCATTGCAAAATATCTAAATTTGATTTCAGTGAAAAAAAAATTGCAATATAGAGGACAAACATGCATTGCACTTTTATGGTAGCTGAGTGACCAGCAGTCTCATAGTGTTCACCTAAGGAATGACATGGTATTGTTTTTAAATGCATAATGAAATGAAGATGCATACAGCAATTTTTTTACTAGAACTTATTTTTTCTTGTAAGATCTTTATTTTAAATACACTTTTTTTAAGAAATTAATAAGATATATTGAAAGATAAATAATTCAAATATTTGTAAGAAATGTGTTTTTGGAGCTGTCATAAGTGATCCATAGTCTTAACTCCATCCCATATAAGAAACATCTTCAGTAACTCAGCCATGTCACCTGAACACCAATGTAATTGAATGCACGTGTCTTGCTCCATTGTGTACTACGTTATAGTACACAAAAGTCTATAAAAAACACCTGAAACTAACAATTACTTCTATTTCAGTAAGAAAAAAAACAACTGTACTAGTAATTCCAGAATAAGATTGTACAGAGATTAGCAAATAAGGCAAGACTGTAACACCCCTTAGCAAACATCAAATTAACACTTAACACAGGAAAAAAAGTCTTCATTATTTTATCTTAGGGTAAGTGGACAACCTACCTGCTTTCTAGGCAAAAATAAATTAGAAGTACTTAATTGTTTTGTTTAAACTCCACTATGAAACATCATAACCAAATCATGCCACTTTATGATTGATATATTATTTTACAGGTTATTTTGAAAGTTTTAACAACATTATGAAAAACTGTTTTAATTATGAAACACTGAAGAAATCACCCATGAATAGCATCCCCTAACTACACAACTGTTCTCCACTTCTGTAAGAAAGTTTTCCTTCCTATCTCTTTTCTTCCTCTAATCCATTCATCACAACCTATCAATTAACAACACTGAGCTCTCTTGACCTTCACTTCCCATTTCTGGGTTTTTCTCTGCTTGATACTGCCCCAGAAAGAACGTCTGTAGGAGCAACATGTTAAACAGCCAACATAACTTTTTAAGAAAGTAGGCTATGGAGATGAAAAGTCACTCTTTCAACTAGAAGGCTGGATCCTGGCTTGCAAGGATGCGCTGTCAACACATTGCTCAGAAAGACAGCAGTATAAGGCTCAGATATAATTATGGTAAAATTTATGCCCCCTGCCTTACAGAGTGCTAGGTTTTTATCCCAGCTCTCCCCTCCACTGCCATAACTTGACCTCCTAGGAAAACAAATGGTGTCTTTATGCCTTCAAGCTTTTCTCCATCCTTTTCCCCTCCTAGTTGCTTATACACTCCCCACCAGCAGGGGCGGTCTTTTGATTTAATAGGCAGGCTGCCTTACTTTCTGCCACAGGAACAGCCCAGGGAAGCAACTGCAGAAGGAAAAAGGAAGGACAGCTGGTATATGCAAGTTCTAAAGTATTTTTACTGTTGAATACTGACAACACAAAACACACGCTATGACATGGCTTGGGGATGGAGATAGACGAAATCAGGAATGACCTATGCATTTTAGTTGTAGACACCATGAAGTCCTATCACTGTGTTTTTCCTTTCCCTCTATATACTTTACACAAATGAACACAATGAATGCAGTGAAGTCCCTGTTACTAGAATAGGTACGTGCATGATTCATATACATCAAATTTAGCCTCACAGAAAAAGTGTTAAAGTTGAAACTATCGCAAAACCACAAGATCAAGGTTAAAAGAAAACGTACATTCATTTATTTCTACCTATGTCATGGTAAAGGACAAAGCCATATTTCTCTGAGCAGTGCAATCATCACGGTTTTCCACCTATTTCTTTTTCCCCCCCAGAAAAACAAGTACCACGCTTAACACAACTTTGTATAACAAAAAGAGACTGAAGTTATCTGAAGGATTGTACTATCACCTTCAGCAGAGAACATACTTTAATGTTACATCTTACAAACTTCCATCACAGATGCATACAAATGCAGCTATCAATATTGTCAAGTGTCATGGAGCTTGATGGGAAAAATGTGCTTTGTAATATAAATCTTTAACTGAAAACTTTGACAAATTATGAAGTCCAAACAAAGCCTTTATAAAATTATTCCTCCCTTTACTACTTTCATCCTCGCACATACAGACAGAACGTGCCAATACTGGAGACTAGGAATCCAGTCTAGCTCTTTACACCCTTCTCAACAACAAATGAGAGTTGCCTTATTTCTGTTCTGTAACTTGCTACTGAGATAATTAATAATTTCTGAGTAAAACAAAGCCACAAATGTCTTTTACTTTGACCCAAAACCAGACACATTTTTTGTAAACTATTTCTCATAAAAGACAGGTATTTGCAGCCATACATCCCAGAGTCATCTCACTCCCTTCATGAAAAATTCAATCCCTACTCCAAAATTCTGTGAAATTAGAAAACTCATTAAGAAAAATGTAATTATATGAAAAGTTTTGTTTTTGTAGAAGCTTCTGTTTCCAAAACAACCTTTTATTTCGGACTTTTACATCACATCTGAACCATTAGTTGCACAGAGGCTTACATGATATATGAACTTAGTTACATTTTGACAACCTTCAGTGGGCTGCTACAATAGTCTGTTTTCCAGAAAAGAAAGTATAACCACAATACTAAGCTGAGCCTTTGGGGGCTGGTCAAGTTTCTCATTAAACTGATGTTCAAGTACATGTAGCATTTTTCCTTAGTGTGGCAACTTGCCAGTTTAACACTGGGGAAATTCAGATGCTTATAAATTAAGTTTATAAGTTTGTTGAAATGACAAATCAGATTTTGAAAACTGAAACGGGAGTTTCTGTCTCTCATTGCATTATAGTGCAGTGCCCTCCACTGGCCAAATGTCCTCATCTAAAAATACAAGAGCAAAAAGTCTCTGAATTTCTCCTCAGAGTAAAAAAAAAAAGAAAAAAAAACCTAACCAAAAACCTCAGAAGCAGTATCAAATTCTTAGAAAAGGTTATTACATAATGGCACCAATTTATACTAATGTCAGCCTTGCTTTCATATTACATGGTAATAAAAATACCTTGGGTGCTGAAATGAATCCTGAAGCAGCCTTTTTAAAGAGTTCAAAATTAATGGTGACAATACAAAAATAGGTAGCACTAAGAAGTGTCACTTAAGTTACCTTATAATAGTAAAAAAGCATACAACCAGATCTGCAATTACTACTGTCTGTTGAATTTTCACTGTTTTACCTTTTTCAGCTCACAAATTACAGACCTTCACCTAAATTTCTCATTGAAGCAATTAATAATGTCTTTGAGTGCAGTGAATAGAACTAGTTGCATTGGTACTACCTATATTAGATGTACCTGAGAGCAAGGATTAATAAGTGTCTATAGCCAACATGACTACGAGAAAGCTGGAAACAAGATAGATATAAATGCCCTCCCTTCATGTTGCTGTGGGTTGTCCACTTATTAGTTTTTCACCTCCCCCTCTCATTTCATTTTATGTTTGTTTCAAAAATATAGATGAAATGTAAATGCAGCGATGGTAGGCAAACTACCATCTACAAGAATATTATGTACTCCAAACAGCCCTGCTGCTGTCATTTGGCCAACCCACTCCTCTTGGGTGATGTTACCTCTTACAATACCATACTAATTGATTGATAGCCAGTATTGCTTCACAACTTTTTCAATACCTATAGTAGCTCAGTAACAATATGGGCAATATTTACATGATACATCAAGTGCCTGACTATGCTTTCAAAAGTGAAGAACACTATTTTAAAAATGTGCAAAATGACAACAAGTGGTACAACAGATCTACTGGTAACCAAGGACCCGAGGGACATTATTTTAGTAATAAAAGCATTAACGAGCCTTCAGTAGATTCAATTATCCCACACAAGATTACTATCTAATTATATTCAATGCAACAGATTTGCTGGTGATAAGGTGAACTGCTTCTTTAATAAGACTAAAAGCAATAAGATACAAGAGGAAGTTATGATAAAAATAGAGATAAATGGTGTTTGCACAGATAGACCAAAACCATAGAAAGATGGAAAATATACTTTGCTGTCAGGAGTTATACAGTCTTGGATTTTCAAGCAGAGCCAAAGGACAGCAAAATGTTCTTATATCCCTGATAAAACCTTCACTTCCCACTTCACCAGAACTGGGGTCTACAGAGGTGAGGAGCAGTTGGTGTTCTGTTCTTCCAGGGCAGCCTGGAGTGAGCACAAACACCAACAGACAACAATAACTTCTTTGCCTCATTAAATATCAATCCTCCCAGAAGCTTCTACTCCTCATTGAATATTAATTTGTGATGCCTCCTTTTGTATTAGGTTTCACCAGCAATGACACAGAGCAAGGTATTTAGTCATCCTCACCCTCAGTGGCTCAGCTTCCCCTGTTAGAAGGAAATGCTATACTGTAGGCTTTGAGGTTTTGCAGTCATTGCCTTACCTCAGATCTATCTTTTCACCCCTCCTCAGGGTTCTTATATAGCTTATGGCAATCAGCCATTTCTTTTTTTTTTTTTAAGCAGATATTCCCACTTCCTTTGATTGTGCAATAACCATATAGTAATGCTGGCTTGTTCTGCAAATCATTTTACAGATAAAATCTCCCATCGTACAATCTAAGATCTGTTTTTCATATTACAAGCTTGAAAGAAAAATGTTGGAGGTAGGAACTACGTGGATATTTGGTTGCTTCCACATTCAGTTCTCTGTGCTTCTACTACACCATTTTAAGACCTCAAACTGAAATAGTGAGTCATTTTCACAGCCACATTACACATGGATTAATGCACAGGAACATAGCAGAAGTAAACAAATGCTTTCTAAACTTTCACATAGAATTGTTTTAGCCAGAATTGTATTAAACCCTCAGTTCCTTAACATAATTTGACACTGTTGTGGACAGGGCCTCAGAAAGAAGAGCAACTGTTGGTCTCGCTCTCAACCCATGAAAAGTAATTAAGACCCCACTTTCCCCTGGGGAACAGGTTTAGCTATCACTTCCCTGGCAGCCTGTTCCAGATGAAGAGTTATTACTACAGCTGTTCAGCTGACGGCAATTACTACTGATGATGGTCATTGTATGTTGATCTCGCCTTCTAAAGGTTTCCTCCCAAGAGATCTGACACGATGACTGCTGAACTGCAGCATTACACTGCTTTCTGCTAAGAGACCAACTGACATTTACCTTTACATGACCTTAGTGAGCTACAAAACACATACTCAACCACAGTTGCTTAACCAAGCTGACACACAGAATTTCTAACTTTTGCTTTCCCTTACAGTGAAAAAGTTTTAAACACCACAGCTTTAAACCACAGGACCCTGAAAAACAAAAACAGGATGTCTGCCTCTAAAGCTGGTGCCCTATATATTTTTCCTGAGACTATGCTCTCTGGGACCAGGTTGGTGTAATCTCTCAATACAGTCTATTGGCCAAATTCTCTCTTTCCTGCTGGAAGGGTAACTTTGGTGCGTATGACAGAAAATATTTTCATGGCCAAGGGTTGTTGTAATCACAATCAGCATAACAATAGGACGAGCTGGAGAGAAAAAAAGAAGCCTTAAAGTAACATAAGAGTAAAGGAGACCTTTTGCTCAATTCAACACAGGAACTATTGTTTTTTAGAAAAAGCATGCTGTTGTTTTTTCTTCTTCCTCAAGAGTGGGTTTTGATACTGCCAGGGTACTGCTGAATCAACTATCTCAGTTGGAAGAGACCTACAACAATCATCCAGTCCAACTGCCTGAACACTTCAGTGCTCAGCAAGTTAAACTGTGTTATGAAGGGCATTCTCTAAATGCCTCTCAAACACTGACAAGCTTGAGGTATCAACCACCTCTCTAGGAAGCCTGTTCCAGTGCTTGACCACCCTCTCAGTAAAGAAATTCTTCCTAATGTCCAGAGCCACCGCCGAGTGTCCTGGCACTGGGTCCCAGGGAGAAGAGATCAGCAGCTCCCTCTCCACTTCCACTCCTCAGGAAGCTGTACACAGAGCAATGAGGTCACCCCTCAACTTCCTTTTCTCCAAACTAGACATGCCTTGCAGCCCTTTCACCAGCTTTGTTGCCCTCTTTTGGATGCATTCAAAGACCTTCACATCCTTGCTTGTCAATCAAGTCACACATCCATCCCCAAAGGCTGTCACTTAACACAGGTAAAGCACACGTATAATTTCTGGTTTTATAATTCCCAACAGTTTCCAGCTGTTGGGAGTGGCTGACCTTAAATGTTCAGACTAGGAAGAAGGATCAAAAATAAACTAAGGTTTGTCCCTGCTCTTATTCTGATGTGTATTTCTCCTCCATTCTTCCTTTTTTCATTATAAAAATCCTATGCATTTTGAGAGGTTTTATTTGCATTGTTTGCTGCTTGCAGACACATTTCAAGAACTAGCAAGCGTACAGCTTACTCATTTTACAGACCTCAAAAGCTTCAGCTCTTTTCCTCAAAGACTTTGTGATACACATAGTAGGCTACATCAGACAGATAAAACACTCCTGCCAACAATGGGCAGGAGACAAGACTTAAAATAAGGCAGAAAGCACAGACTGACACTTGCTTAATTTGGAGCATCTCTTGCCTCTTTCATTAGTAAACAGTCTATTACAGAGATACAGGAATTTGCCATGTATTTTTACAAGCAGGCCTAATTCTATACCACATCCTCTGTCCTTCTGTCAGAACATCTGTGTGCATACAGTAAGAAATTAGAAAGAAAGAGGGACTTCAAGACATAACACCATGGAGAGAGAAATGGCACTATGCATTATGTTGAATCAAGCTGTATGATGGATCCACTTCAAATTGTTTGATTTTACATCTTCCACAAAAAAAAAAAAAATCTGGTGATGTAAAGAAAGTGCTAAGGTTAGAGAGAAAGAGCAAAGTGATTAAAATGAACTTTCCAGCTCTAGAAGTAACATTCTCAGTATATAGACCTTCCATAGTGTATAACTTAATTTGGATGGTTACCAATATATGTAGATGACTAACCTTAAGGACCAAACAAATGTGCTGTAATGAGACAAATGCAACTGCTAGTTTTTTTTCTAGGTTACAAGGCACAGACAAAACACCATTTTGCAGTCTCTCTGTGCACTAATGGAGTCATCTTCTGACTGCTCAGCAGAGAATTTTAAAAATTTGGTGGGTAAATACATCAGGCAAAAAGGTAGTCTAAGCATTTATTGTTAAAAAAAGAACTACTCATCAACTGATTGAAAATAACATTCTTATTTCATCTGTCAGATTTGATTAATCTTTAACAACATCATTCTTATTTAACTTTGGACACCTCAGAAGCAGCCAGTATAAAACAGCATAGCTCCACTCAGGCCAGCAACCACATGAGGTTTTTTTATCCCTGAGAGCCTGGGCCAGAGATACTCTGCAAGAACTTCAGACAATCACAGAACTATATATTGAATACGATGCTTTTGTCCACTAGCTCAGGAGGTTGCATTTTTCCACATTTTTGCCCAGATCACTGGAAACAAACATCATCCCAACTATCTAAAGGATCCAAAGCAGCCATATTACTACAGAAAGGTATCTTAAGCTCAATTTGCAAGCTTGCTATTTGGTCTTGTTTTTATTGACATCTTACACCTTCTACCAAGACCTTCTTGCACGGATTGCTATCATCATAAATCCAGTACTGGATGTATTAACCACTGAAGCCTACCCAGTGCTGCAACCCACCGAACTGGTTTGCTTTCACTCAAAAAAACATTCTTAGATGGTACTATCACCAGTTTCCAACCAGCCTGACAGGTTTTGCTGAACAACCACTTTAGTTACTGTGACACTAATGCACACGTGCAGATTGATGCAACAGATGTTTGTCCAAGGTAGCACGGCTGAAGGGTAGGAACTCTATATACAGGTGCAGCAGAATAACAACAAAAGGAGTTTTGAAGAGAGCATGGCCAAAAGTAAAGGTTACTGTCATCAGCAAACTTCTCTCCTACTGTCTAGCAGAGAGGACTTCAATAATCTACTGCTCACACTACACAAAAAGCTCTCCAAATACTACAGTTGTAGATCTGATATTTCATGTTTAGTAATCAACATAGAAGCTTACAAAGTTTAAAAAATGACCAGTTACTGGCTTCGGAATAAAGGTATACTCTGAGATTGATTTTGTAACTCATAGTGCTTGTTGAAGGCAAGGAAAGCTTTGCCTTTTGGCAGCTTGACAAAGTCAAGCTTGGCTTCACAAAGAAGTGCTCCATGTGAAACTGTCATCATCATAGCGTACTATCATTAACTATTACGTGAAAGCCATGTTTTCACTTACTTTGCAAACTGAGAAGGTTCACTGCATATATATATATATATATATATGCAATTTTGGCTGAATTCTACTCTTGGCAGATTTTTTGTCTAATTCCTTGACTGTATTGTGACTCTGGGATGAGGATTTGTCACACTAGTTATCACATGCATGTTACTCCCAAATAAGATAAAACCACTTTCCATTATGCAGTTAACTCCAAAGTAGGGGGTACTGGGGAGGGAATCTAACTACTACATAACTCCACAGCATGAAACAACATCTATGTGAACAAACAGAATAACAGTTTATTCTAACCAGGTAAATAAGCAGAATAAAAGTGAAGCTTTTAATAGGAAAAAAAAATTATTTTCCCATCACAAATTCCAAGACACACTAGTATAGGGAATACACTAAGCGCAAAGCAAAAGCCATGGTGTTTTGGAAAACTCACACACCAAAGCAAGTATAGCACAGATGAAGACTTACCTGCTTATACTTCTGCTGAACAACAAGACTAATAATCATGCTAAGTATAGCTAATATTCACATAGAAGTCATGCACGAGGCAAATACAGTGTTAATATCTTATTGTTTGCATTCAAAATGGCAATTTAAAACAACAAAAAACATACATCACATTCTGTGCTTGTCCAGCAAAGTTCACAATTTGGATAGTGAGATACAACATTTCTATTCAAGAATCAGCACAACTCTTACACGAATGCATCCTACTAAGTAGAATCACATACATACAAAATGAGATTATCAGTGATAAAGGTGAAAACTGGCATGCTTGAATTTAGAAACCTAAAAGTACACAAAACTTTGGTTTTTAGGTAGTACCTTTAACTTTGTATTACATCTATAACTTTTTACCTCATGTTTTCCATATATTTGAAGTTAATTTCAAATATTCAGAAGCTAAAATTTATACATATATATATAGTGGGCCTTTGAATTTAATAATCATTAATTTAGCAATATTTAGTTGCAAGATCATTCTGTTAAATGCACCTGACATGCACCCCAAGAAGAATTAATGAAATAATAGTGTATTACCTTAAACCATGTGGCACATTACTTGAAATACTCTATTTTTTTTTTCCATTTGTTTATTTGGTTAGCTTTCCTTTTCTTACTTTCCACAGAAGAGAAAAACGCATTTAAATTCTACCATGAGCTAGAAACGCAGGTACAGTTTGCAAGGTGCATTACATAAAATAACATACAATACCACTATTTCTCATGCACTATATAGTAGAAATAAGATTAGAACTGTTTCTTTCCAAATGCAAAATCCTGTGCTTGCACCATGCTGATTTTTTTTTTTAAAGACCAATTTGAATGGAACAATTTATAATCCTCTGATTTGAAAGAACATCCAATATATAGTATGTTGGGAAAATACAAGCACCATGATATCTTATAGAAAGAGTAGGACAGTTAATATAGATTCAGTAGACACAATCTGTATGAGTTGCCTGGACAGAAAGTAACCATATAATGTGAAAGGAAACATCTTAAAAGCTATCACACTATAGACTGGAATCACATTGCTTTCAAATTCACTCTGAACACCATTGTTTATATTTTTCCCCTATGTGTAGGAAAACAACAATTTCTGTTCTTCTTTTCAATCTCAGTTACCAAAGGGTTTTTCCAATGACAATTCCCTATTTTCTCTTTCAAGAATGAACTCAGGTGAGTTTTTCATCAACATTAACATAACATCCAAACAACTAGTTAGACCTCCATGAGCTTGTGCCAGCTGTACCATATATTTAGACCATATATCACTGCTAACTCAAGAGTTCTGTTCACCAGCATTATTTGTATCCATTTCTGCAGGTGAGATAAAGCCTTAGTATGCCACCTGGATGTTCTGGTCCAATCAGGCCTTGCTGTATGCTTTAATGCCCTGCTTCACATTTGAAATTTACTCTAGAATCCCCATCCCCAATACTAGAATTGCACATGATAGGACAAAAGCATGAAGGTTACTCAAGATCCTGTCAAAACACAATACAGAGGTGCCCTGCATGAAGATACTACTATGCTTATTTCAAGAAATAGATATTTGCTAAACAAAATAGAAATAACATGAGAGATCATTCAGCAATTGCAGTGAACTCACTGATAACAGGGATTTTCTGTCCTGGTCAATCAAGACAACTTCAGCATCTCCTTAATAATTTTACTTTCATATTTTTGGAACACCATTTCCCTATAAGTGT
>NW_010101782.1:15730-36988 GCF_000699245.1 Pterocles gutturalis
TAATTTATCAAAATATTATGCATAATGTAGCCTATTTTCAGGCTATGTCTATAAGTGACTATTTATGTTTCCAATTAATTCATACAATATTCATATCAAGAGTGCTTTAGAGCTCAAACTGACTCAGAATTCTACAAAGTATAAACCTACCTGTAAAACTCAATCTCAGGAACTGTGTCAGCTCCCTTAAAAAGTAAAGCAACAAAGACAGCAAGACTGCAAGCCACTCATCACAGAGCAATGATTCTCTTTCCAAGTGTCTGACTGTTGCCGTTAAACTTGCATTTTAAAGAAATGTTCACATATAGTTAAAAAAGATCAAACTCCAAGTGCAGCCAGACAAATAATACTTTTATTCAGTGAGAAGTCTCCCTCACCAGTAATAAGCATTTTTATTACCAATTAAAAAGTTGTTATTCCACTTACTGTGCCACATCGGATACAGCTGACAGTGGCGACTCCTCTGATACAAGGTCAATATCATCAGTGAAGCTGTTGGTCCATGACATTTCTTGATTATTCCCTTCTAAACGTCTTTTCACTGCACAAATAATTCAAAGAAATCATAATACATCAGGAAGACAACACATACAATCTCTTTAAGATACTGTGCAGTAGATTAAAGAAATGGTTCTAACATGAAGCATGGCTTTCTTTTTTGTCAGAATCAGTGAAGCTGATACTTATATACCCAACAAAAATAAATGTGTATATACATAGTTCAAATACACAGGTACCTCTTAAAAGAAAGGCTTGTCTTCTTGAGGACTATCTCCCTGTAAGCAGAAATTCACCATGCCCACAGTTTCAATCTGGGCACAATGATAGAAACAATCTGACTTTCATTTCCTCAATTTAAAAAAATCTGATCTGTATACTTTAATTTCTCCAAAGCCCTTCTTTAAAATTTTATTGCTATTATCACATAAACAGCAGTTTTGTTTAAAGTATTCATTTTCACTATATTCACCCATGTTCAAAAATTCTCCCACAGACTTTGGAAGAGCCTCAAGCGTTTGCAACCATCCCTGCTGAGCTGACTACATTCAAAGCTGTACTATAGCTCAGCTTGTGTTCCAAGTGTAAGAAAGCTACAAATTTCATTACAAATTAAGACGACACATGATGGCAAATGAAGGAATTCACTCACAGACTGCAAAGAACAGAAGTGCAGCTAGCCCAGTAACTGATTAAAATTGATATTTTAAAAAGCTCTAGCCTCAATACTAATTTCCTTCAGGTATAGGACTGACTTCTTCCACCATAAATGCGAAATACACGTATACCTGCCCTTCTGAGTTGAGCTGCATCAATATTCATAAGCAATTTCTGCTTTAAGGTCTTTTCAATATCTTTTCCTATATTTATTTTGCTCAAAAGCAGAGAAGTACTTCTAGCTTAAATTGCTGTAATCTGAAATAGAATTTTTTCTAATGACCACTACCAATCCTAGCAGTTTGTAAGGATGGCCCCTATCTGTTTTAATATGATGATTCTTGAAAGCTTGGCACATACAGTTATGAGCCGGCGGAGGCTAACTTGGAAAATGCATAGGAAGATGCCTATAAATTCAAGGGAAAAAAAAGATAGGTGTTTGTGTGGGGCAGTGAATCACTAAAATTATCAAACAAGTAAAAGACTAAGTAGTGTTGCTTGCACATGCTGTGATGGGCAAGAAGAAGAAAACAGCCCACACAACAGAAATGAGAAAGCTTGCCTCCTAGAAAACCAGATTGTTGAAGCCTCAAGTTAATTCTACAGCACAGCTTTGGCTGGAATACATTCAAACTAAATACTAAAAAGCATACAGAGTTTACTATTGGAAGAGCCACAGCATAAATGACAAGGAGTGAAAATTAAGTTTGTGGAATAAACTATAAAATGGCATAACTGAACACTGCTAGAGGACACAAAATTACAAAGCCATTTGAATTACATCTGCTGCATTTAATCACAATGAAACTATATTTGAGGGGAAAACCAAATCTTCCTGGCACTGGGAACATGAACTTCTGCGCTCTTCCAGCACTACTGAAACACTTTGATTGCTGTAGAGAAGCTTTATTTTGTGAGACCTGCCAGTTCTGCACTTGTTCTGATAAGACTTTTTTTTCTTTAAGGGAAGCACGTAGCCTTATTTCCAGACAAAGTCTTGAGATACATAGGTCCAATATTTGAAGGTTGCTTTGGGATGCGCACACAGATTCAGGAATAGGCTCCTTCAACCTCTAAAGAAGCAATATTGCACGTGATCACATCTACTAAACTAAACCAGGGGAGCTTTGGCTTCAACTTCAGTAAGGTTTTCCTCATAGAAGCCTAGGAGAATTTCAGAGCCAGCCAAAGGCAGAATTAAGTCACTGTGTGCATGTAAGACAAATTAAAAGGAAAACATTGTATTGCTATCAGCTCCTACTACACAGTGGACTGCTGAAATGATAAGAGAAGGACCTAGGTAACTCATCAGGTTTTGCCTTTTTATAGCACAGGATAGATACTCAAATTACTGCAACGCATTTGCCATGATAAGAATTAGGATTATATTTTATTTCTGTAATTTAAAAGGTTTGGTTCATATTGCCTTATCAAAGTTATCTCTGTCTCATCACACTGCTGTTCACAATCTGCATCCATGGGTTCTTAAAAAAAAGAAACCAAACAAACACAAAACCCTGACTGTTTACATTTGCCTTGGTAATTCCTTTTCTGAGAATTGTTTGCTACCACAACGGCTCTTTGCTCCGTAACATGATCATTATGAGAAAAGAGGGACGACAGTAGCATTCCAGTTCTGAAACAATCCCTTTCTCTTTACTCCCATTTGTGGGTGCTGTGCCTAAGCTCTGCAGAGCAGCTCTGCTGTTACTGCAAGGTGTGCCTGGAACCACTGCTTCTCTGACCATGGACCTTCTGCAGAGACATATAGAATATAAACCTGGGTTTAAGGGCCTCATCCTATGCTCAATTACCTACACAACCATGGGAAGCTTCTGTTTCCTCTTTGTATAGGGTAAAAACAAGCAAATTTTCTGTTTGGTGAGGACTTTACTATGACTATCCATGACAGTCTCATCCCACAAGTAGTACACATGCATTTCATTCCTACATAATCACATAATTTTCAAGATGCTTGTACTTTGTACAAACAATAGTCCTGTAACTTATACTCCACTGTTCATTTTATTAGTTGAATTGAAGATGTGCACTTAGGTCCATAAAACCAAGTATTTGGGTCACATCTCTAAGATTGCCTCCCTGCTTCCCCTCTTCCCTCCCATGGTCAGATCTGTGGACAGAACAATTTTTGCTAGTTTGCTAGTCTAGCAGACTAGATTTATGTCAAAAACCTGCCTCTAACTTATGCAAGTATTAAGAGAAAGAAGAGCTTCTCCTAGAAGTTCTGCTCTTAAATATCAAGTTAAAGCAGAAGCCATAGCTCTGAGGCTCATAATATATTTCAGTGGTGATATTGTAAGATTCCCTACCACCCTCAGAGCCACTTGCGTCAATTCAGAGTCAGTTTAGGTTCATGTTTTGTGAAGTATTAAGCCATCACACAAAAATACCTGTTTTATCCTTGTAATCCTAATAACAAAAGCTATTCAATACTCAATCCCTTTATAGTTTTACCACCCATAAATTCTGTGTGTTCCTGCTTTAAAATATTAACCCATTAATAATGTTTTCTGGTCCACATATCCAATCATTAATGTAAATGGTAAATGCAAGTAACAGGTTGTCTTGGGTCAGGGCCACTGCCCGTAAGATGGGGAAGGATAAGAGAAGTGGAATCTCGTGAGCTGAGATAACGACGGATTTTTAATAATACCACACGAGGAAAGAAAAAGAAAGGAGAATATGACAATAAGACAAGATATAGCATAGAATGGAAACACTGATACAATGGAAACCTCACCACCACGAGCTTCACAAAAGAGACCCCACTCCAGCTAGCTCCCCTTATATCCCGGGCATGACGTCAGCATGGTATCAACTATCCCTTTGGCTATGCCCACCTCCCAGCTTCTGTGAAAAATTAACCCTATCCCAGCTGGACCCAGGTCCTCTGTTCTAAATACTTTCTGTCCTTAAGATGAGTTGCGAGCAGTTATCTTCTTATTTGAAACACTCCTTCTGGAACCAACTCAGTTTCTGAAGTTAACTGTCACTTTTCCTGAGTAAACTTCCAAAATTCATTTAGGCAGCAATGTTCAGTCATAAATCAGTGTTCCTAAAGTCACACAAAGAGGAACAAAAATTTTTTTGGAAACTCAAGAAGCCATAAGCTTCTGAGCAATGAAGTAATTCATTATAATAATTCATGATAATGCTTTCATTTTGAGGAAATGTGGAGCATTAAAATACATTCAACACACGGCAGTGATGCTTTCCAGAAATAAAGCTCAAAGTTGTAAGGTCCAGCTACTACATGTGGTGAGTTTGTAACAGCTGCAGCTCAAGCCAGAACAACTTCCCTCTCTATATTTATTTTAATAAACTTTCCTTTTCCAAAATGACTTCATGGGATTGAATGCCTATTTTTTGGTGTTGCAGAGTACTAAGGAGAGCAGGCAAAGAAATATGAAGGAGAAAGAGAAGCCATCCTTCCTCTCCACATGCTACAACTCACAATATGAAGGAGCTGTACTTATTTGGTTATAAAACATATAATATTTTCTGAGCATGAACAGTTGGAAGCAGCAAGTTGAAAGTAGACAATAGTATCTACCACAGAACAACAAATACCAGTGCATGCCATAGACCTAGGAATCCATGAAACAGATCAACTCACTAAATGAAATGGCAAAAGGAAAGATGTTTCATATACCTCTATTGTTTCCTTCAGTGTCAGTTCCTAAAATAGTGAGAACATACAATAAATACATCAAAAATGTAACCCAAAGATAGTTTTATAATGCTGCTTAACTTTATCTAACCTTAGATTCCTTCTCTATATTACACTAACTTGTCTTTATCGTATGGGGAAAAAGTGAACTCCCATTTACAACTGCAGTAAAAAATACAATTGCACATGGTTCCTATTACCATGGTCATCCTCAAATAGGCCATGCCTACTAATACCAGGACAAAAACAGTAAGATCTTTCACTATTCTCAGATAAAGAAGGTAAAAAAAAAGAAAAAGCAGGTCTCTTCTATTGCAAATACTTCCAACTTACTGTTTTTATTAGAAGGCTTTTTTCATAGTCACCAAAAAAAACCAACACCACCAAATACAAATTTAAAGATAATTCATACCATTCCCACACATTCTACTTTACAAAGCCTGCAGAGAATTGCAGTAGTCGCTTACAAGGTACAAGGGTACCTGCAGTTGCTACTCCTAGGACTACAAACACCAAAGAACTTCAATGAAAGGAGATATTTGGCAAGTTATCTGGGAAAACACAGGCACATGGATAGAAGCAGATGGTAAATTTGAGACAGTTTAACATAAAACAGTTCCTGTCACATGAATATTTATTCCTTAAATTGTTAAGTAACAGCTTATGTAAAGACACTG
The DNA here is from genome assembly GCF_000699245.1 of Pterocles gutturalis. NCBI lineage: Eukaryota > Metazoa > Chordata > Aves > Pterocliformes > Pteroclidae > Pterocles > Pterocles gutturalis. Next base: position 21,254 of record NW_010101782.1, read on the forward strand.
CCAAATACCTGGTAACAGGGGAGAGCTCACAGAGCAGATGGATAAAGATGACAAGGAAAGCTGTAGAGGTGCAACTAAAAAACACAGGGCTGGAGAACAACCAGATGGAACATAAAAGGTAAGCTAAACCAGTGAAAAGACTAATATATAGAGAACGTTAACAAGGATAAAACTAGATGAAAGTAAGGGTGTGGGCTTTTCTGTTTGTCCGGGAGTTTTGCTCGCTTGCCTGGCTGTTTTTTAAAACAGAACATTATAAAAAACCAGGCTTAAGAAACCAAGATTAAATTCCAATTTATTTCTTATCAGTGCCACTGTCTTTTAATATCTGTCACCCATTTCAATTATTCTTTTTGTTTCTTAGGACAAGGACTTTTTGTTAGTGCTAGAAAAGCTATCCTATACAGAATAGCTCTTAAATAACTTGAGACACAAAAGTAACAAGACAGTATTTTGTGAGATGTGTTTTTATCATTCCTCTATGCTTAGCAAGAATTTAGTATGAACAGCAAACTGACAGCAGAAACAGTAAATCCACAACTACCTTCTTAATAATATACACAGTTAAAATGGAAATATACTCTCAATTTTTTCTTTTACTCAACTCAGTTATATTTGGCACATTATCAAATATATTATGACATTTAGCCCACTTTAAGTTATAATAAAACTTTTCTTCATTTACAAAATCAAATGCAATATTAAAATAACAAACCAATTTCAGCTGTAAGTTTAACTACATATTTAACAATGGGAAACAAAGTTTATCAGCTTATTTACAGTGAGACCGACTGATCAGTTTTGGGTTTTTTTTAAAGGTGCCTGAACCAAATTTTCCAGTACAACAGACTTTTAATAAGATGGAATTTAGAAAATTAACTATGTACTTGAAAAATAAATTGACAGTACATTTCATTGTTTGAGTAAACTATTTCCACAGCAGTTATCAGTTTAAAAGACTGTATGTGTCCAGTGTGCACTATGGGTGACATAGCACCAGGAAAAAAAGGAAAACCTCTTAATTTTTGTTTATTCCCACTCCATGGCACACATCTAAGCCAAAAACCTCTGCTTTATTTACAGTCAATGGAAAAAGGAGGCATCTTTGAAGAATGACTGTCAGTCCAATCTCAGACAATGGCATTATACTAATAATTCACATATCTTGATTCCATGTGCAAGGTAGGTGGGATCAATCCAGTCTAAAAGTTGACACTATCAGTTGACTGCTTACTGACTTACAGAGCAGAAGTTGTTAAAACACACTCTCTGATAACACCAGGCTCCACCACTCAATGAAGCAAATGTCTATGAAGTAATCATATTATTTAATTTTATACATAAGGCTGTGCCTTGACAGAAAAATCCATGGATGAATGTGTTTCTGTTATCCATGGGGAGGAACTACCTGGGAGATCAAATAATTTCTTGTCTTCTTTCTTGTGACAAGAACTCACATCACCTCACTGCTCAAAACGCAGTATTTTTAAATCTGTATAGAGGAAAAAAAAAAAAAAACTGGTTTGGGGCCTAGACTGAGACATTTCCAAATCCTTATTTTCCTCAAAAAATAAATAAAAAAATAATAAAAGAAAGAAACGGCTTATGAAAGCCAGGGCACCTATAAATGTCTAACACCTGACCACAAGCTTGCCTTTAATCTCAGCAGCCAAACAGTATTCAAGTTCATCTGACCAGTCATGCTGGAAGAATACGGCAAAACATATCATTAGCATAGACTGAATGACTTCTTTATGAAAGTTATATTATGAAAGCTTTTCCTCATTACTACTGTGGAATTTAAGTGTCAGGAGTGTACTCAGCACTAGCCTAAATAAGGAAGAGCTATTTTTAATTTAGTTTTCTGTAAAAGTGTTAAAAATCTGAGCATCTGAAGATGGGATTTTGAAGTCCTTATTAGGTACTCAAACGTAAGCCATCTGCAAATGCCAAATACTCAGATTGTCCCATGCACAACTCCAAGAGTTACAAGTGCTCAACACAGTTAAAAAAGCCATGCCACTTTACGTACCTAATTTTAGGCATCTAAATTTATTGTTGTTAGGGACATGGCTGATACTGCAATTCTTGTACATTCTCCCTGAATTTGCTCTTGCTCCCAGAAGACATGCACAATCAGACCAAAATGAATTAACAGTAGTTTGCTAGCAGAACAGAAGTAAAAGATAATCTGAAAAAAAAGGAACTGAGGAATAAGAATATATTTGTATTTGTTACAAACATGTTACTAAGTATATGCAAAAAGTGCCATGCACTATTGCTGCTGTACTTAGTTACATGTTCAGCTGCAAGTGTTTTAGATAAACTTCAACATCTGGTTTCCTGTGTATCTGATTTGAAACAATCAGCACTCAAAATGTACTAAATGCTGACTTTACTCATTGTACATTCTTTTGTTTAGATAAGCCTGCAGGCCAAATTACATACTGACTTACACCTCATGAACCACAATCACTAGTTACACGTCTAATGGGACAGTATGGAGATGTAAATGAATACCAACACACAATTCAAAATCACAGAGGCACATATTACTGGAAAGCATGCAGAGAGAAAACAATGAAACATACTTTTGAATACATATGAAGACGCTGTTACCTACCCGACTGCCTGAACATCATCGTAAGACCTAGCAAACAAGAAGGATGCAACATATTCACAAAAAAAATTCACCAAAAATTTCCTACAGCAACACAAATATACGTCTCCCTAAGAAAAAGTACATTCAGCACAAAATCACCTTTTCTTTAAATGAAACATATGGGCTTAGAATATTTAGCTGAATATTTTGTATGAAATAACATACACAGTGAGCAAACGTCCATACCACTGAACCTGTGTAATGTTTGGTATTAACCGACAAGCAGGTTTGTTGATAGATTCAGAAAAGTGGTCAGGGACCAATTGCACAAAGAGTTGTAAGTACCTCCTCATACACAGATATGACCTGTCAGAAGATAATTGGAGATTAACGGAGCATAGTAGAGAAGCATGCCATGTCAGTGCCACCACTATCTGTTCAGACAGGAAGCTATGATTTCCATTGCCCTCAGTTCAGTCCCTTTCAAAAGCATTAAGAAAGCATTTTCCTTGGCCAATTTAATCTAAGCAAATTAATTATTTTCAAGTGTCTATTGATGGTGCTGAGATAAAAGCATGAATGAAAACACAGAGCTAAGTGACAAAGATAAGCTATAATCTAGTTACTTTAACTTTTATATATTTCTGGTTGTATTATACCCAGGATTGTTTCTCAGTTTTCCTCATGGGAATGACCCACAACAGAAAGCTAGAAGAAGCAGTTTTCAGTTCCTTGTCAGAATAGCAAGCTATAATTTGTTTGGAAAAAAAAAAAAAAAAGTCAGATTTTTTTTTTTTTTAAGATTGCCAAATGCAGATAACTTTGAGTGGGCTGTAGTCATTCTGCTATCGTCATTTAGTCATATTGCATGTTAGACAATAATATGAACATTTACTACATGGTTAGGTACATGGTCCAACTGCCCAAACGCTTCCCTCTGGCTTCCTGCCTTTCAAAGGAGAAAGGATACAGCACTTCCAGAGTACATACAAGTCTGCTAGACAGATACCTTTTTCCATATGCATGAATAACATGCCCTTAGAGCCTCTTGTTAAAACAAAATTTACCTCTATGGACTTCTGCCCTTATCTTACTGAGCCAAACAGACCAGAAGATCCCAAAGACAAGGAAGCCAGAGAAACAGGTGGCCTATAACTTAACCCTAGAGGGGTTTCTCATTCTCAACCTGAATCATCCACAGAAATCTCCCATCTGTAAAGATACAGGGTCTATACGTATTTATCTCGGGTAGCTAGCCATTCCGATGCGTCTCTATGGACATAGAAGTGATACTGTATCTTTGGTTTAACACTTCTTCCTTCTTGGGCTCTCTTCCTGAAAAAAAGTAATACCTTTTTTCTTATGAAAGTTGTTTTTCCTAAACACACAAAAAAAGCAGGCTTCCAAACATAGTCAAATGTATGTGGGTGATATTGATGGTAATAAGGGGTAAGGTCTGGCAAAGAGGTTGGAAGACAGATTTTCCTGGTTGGCTGGAGAAGAGGAGCATTCAGAGAAACCTACAGAGTAAACCCCACAGCAGACACAGTTCAGCTACTAAGTTGTGCCACATGGCAGTAGCAGGAGGATTGTGACAGAGGAAAAATATAAAAAGTTACATCAATAGCAAAAAGAGCATTTGTCCAAAGCAAAGCAGTTACTCACCTAAAGACTTCCCAGCCCTTGGGTTTATCCTTTTTCAAGTGAGGAGAGCAGGTAACTCATCTCTTCAAACATGTCCTAGCAAAACTATGTCTTGAAACCTATTTTAACATGTTTATGTTGCCAACTCAACTTAATGGTCATGAAGAAATCCCTATATATCCTTCCTCTCCTATTTATCTTTCTTTCCAGATTTACTAGCTTAATACCATATAGTCTTGCATTAAACATTTCAATAAGAGGGCAAATCTGCAGTCCCAGCTTTCTGCAGAGCAGCTCCAATTCTGTCACAGTAGTTTATGTTTTCCATTAACACTCAGTGGTTGAAACAGCACAGAATAAGTTGCTGACATCTACTGTCAGCAGTGAGCTACTTTTCCTGCGTACATTGGGCCCAAATGCTGCCACAACTGGTCCAGGAGGAATGTGAACTGGACACCTTTGGGAAAGCATCTAACAAGACAAGTTGTATTCAAACAGCATCAAGTAAACAATGCTTCTCAATATTCTACAGCAAAGTATCTTGACTCATTTCAACTTTGAAAAGTATCTCCATTTTCTCTTAACCAAAGCCTCATTCTGTTTCTTTTGCTTGTCTGACACAATCTGTGTGCCCACAGACGTTTTGAACATGTTTTCCAAATTGGAAATATCACCTACACCTTGTGAGTACGTTCAGAGACCAATCTTAGCCAAGACTAAATTCAAGTCACCAATACTAATGCATTTGCCTTTTTAAGGCTAGCAATACTTGACAGTTATTTCAGTTATTCTGAAGAATAAAACAAAGAACAGTCAAGAAAAATAAGACAAAAATAGCTTCAAAAGTGATCCTTCTACACTGCTTCCCTTTTTCTTTTTTTAAGGGACAAGAACTTGACCTTAAAATGAAACAATTAATAGCCAGTGAAATGCAATTTGGCAGCTTATTAGCTCTGCAGGGAGAGCTCTTAACACATACAAACTCTTAGAATTACACATAGGGAACGTATCATGTAATATAAATATATAGAGTTACTTTCCATTATGGGATTCAGAACTGCCATTATAGTAAAAATGTTTATTTTAAAAAGGAAGCACAGTTCTAGTGTAGCTATTAAAGAAAATAAACCAGCCTGAAAACATTTTTATTTTTCATGACTGTTAATGGTCAAAGCACACAAACTGCAGTGACAGTAAAATTAGAAACATCTTCCAAATTGTTGTCAATGTTTTGACTCACAAGAACACAAAACCCAATTATTACAATCACAGTGAAAGGTGCCACAAGTATTTGCTGGTCTAATGTAGTTCTTTGCATCACACAATTGAATCCTCGTAGAACAATTTCCTGTTGATGTTCATCATTAATTCAAGACATACAACATTGTGACCAAACTGCTTATTCTGATCAGAAAAATGCTGTAAATTAAAGTAAATCTTAATACTAGAGGAAATGATTGCCATGTGTCCTAAAACTCAAAGTTAGTTCAGTAAAATAATCTGTAGCTATTGACTTCAGTATATCAAAACTATTCCTACCTAAAGCTCCAGCTGTTATCTTGTATTCTTGTTATATCTCAATTTGATTAAAAGTCATATCTCAACTTGATTAAAAGTCTAAGTTACAAATATTAAAAACAGGAATTCACTATAGCCATTGCTGTGTGTACCCAATACTTCAAAAATTTTGACTGACAGATCTTCAGGTAATAGAATTTCAACTGTGACATCTTATAAGCACAAAACCTCCTCAGAATAAGTTATTTCCTAGAAATACTGCAAACAAACGAATCATATTTTATTTAAAATTAAATTCATTAGGTCTTCAACTATGTACTTCAGAGCTCAATCAGTATTGCACATTCATTATTAATGCTACATTCCCGCTCTCTCGTGTTACTTATTCAGAATGTCCATTAAAAACATTCTCAATATTTCCTAAGTTTCTCTTAAATTTATTTTTATTATTAAGAAGTTGTTGAGTTTTGCTGCTACAAATAAATCATTACTTTAACTTTTGGAGACTCAAATTATTAGCTTTAGAAGACCAGCATAGTTAGCATTCTACACTCCCAACAGCAACTAAAAAGTTTACCTGAGAAGGGAACCATGATGTTCATAACCAAGACACAACTCTAAGTTGACAAATGCCCTCAGGCAGGGGCTTAAAGTCTTTCTGATGACATTGTGGAAACACATTTGAATGTATCCTGGAGCTCTTGAGGCTTAGGGCGACCTTGATTCTCCTCTGGCAAGAAATCACGATCTTGCTTGAGCAAAATCACAATGACAGTAAGACACACAGCTATACCGTATGTCTTGTCTTTCCCTCCACTAAGGGCCTGCATGCAAGAGGGTGAAAAACAGCTCACTCTTCAGAACACCTTGCACTTGTCAGTTTGACTGACCCACTCTCCTCATAAAATGCATCTCAACAGAGCAAAGAGTGTTCCTCTTGAAAATACATGCAATGAAGCCCTGAAAAGCAGAGAGCCAAGAGATTGCTGCTAGTGCTAAGACTGCTGAATACATTATGTATTGAGCAGTCAGTACATTATGAACTGGCTGTAGATGCTGCCAGTTGCAAAGAGAAAATTGGATGAACGCTGAATTTGAGGAGTGGCTTGACTGGGATCAGCATCTTCAGAGAAAGTAGATACTATACAAATCACAACACACGTGTATTTTATTACCCTATCAGTTCCATTACAAGGCTTTGGTTCCACACATACCTTTTTTAAGCCACATTAATGAGGACTGAGACACAAATCCATTTTTGCTATGTGTGAAAATGATATGGCTTAATTCTCAGTCTTAATGCCATTAATATAATGATTTATCTGTCAACATTTTTATTTTCATATATACACACAGCTACAGTATACATGCTGCTAACAGAGACAGCAAGGGAAAAAAATAACTTCCATGATACTTGTCTTGATTTCCAACCAAGTTGGTTTTTTTTTTTTAAAGTAAAAAAAAAAAGCAACAAGTGCAATTCGTTTTCTAAACACCACTAGTAGTAGTGTGTTCAGACACTGCAAATGTGATTAGGACAGTCTTCTTTGTGCCTCTGACTGACTAAAGAAGTTCTGCTATTTGCTAGTAGGCAAACCACAGACTACCCTTACAGAATATTCCTTTCAGTTTTCTGTGGCGTGAAAGATTCAGATACCACTCAGTGTCTTAACTCAGTTGAAGAATCCAAACAGTGATTCCCAACTTCCCTTCTGTTTCATAATATGTTAAGATTATATGATAACTGGAATAAAAGTATATCTAGAATAACTTTGTTAGAGCCCTTAGATAATTTTTTTCAGCTGGTAAAAACCCACAGAAAATTGTTGATTTTTGTGGTTTGTTTTTAGTAATCTGGCAAATACATTTTTAACTGAAATAAGAAAGATTGCTCAAGACTGAACTTCTCTTCTGGGGAAAAATAAAATCCACCCTAGCAAACATTTCCAGCAGAAACACTGTTTTGCAAGACATTTTAGACAGCTAATGAATACTGTTTCCTTGTGAAAGAACATGACAGTTTTCCTGACTACCTCAAAGTCAGGCTCTCCCTGAATCCCTTCAGGTTGATATTCCGCAAAGTAGATTTCACAAGCCTTTGCAGTTGCCTAAGTGCTAAAAAGGACCTTTGAGGAAAGTACTGTATTACTATGCCTGTGTCCAGTAGATAGAGCCAAGAGCACACCTGACTTGAGTCTGTATTCCGAGCATGGCCACATAGCTCATTGCCACAGGGAGGCCAGGTTTTGAAGACACATAAGGCACTTTGTTCCAAAACCATTTCTATCACATTTGAAGACTATGTTAGAATAGAACAGGTAATCCTGGTTTACCCTTGCCTTGGGCAAAAATCAGATGTGTAGGCTACATAAAGAAAATATAACACTGCTCAAGTATTCATTCAGGAGTGGTTTGAAGTGATAACCACTTAGATACATCAATTAAATGTGGACAAAATGGATGATTCATTATGTATATTTTTGGTAAGTGTAAGGGTAGCAGGATTCTGTGGTCATTCAAATGCAAACATATACATACCACCTCAGAATGGTCTGCAGTTTTGAGTAACTGCTGAAACAGTCAAAACAGCTGGATTTTCCCAATATCAGATAACAGATCAGGACAAAGAACTGTATTATGCACTGCCTTGTCTCTAACAGAGGTGAAGAGCAGATGCAGAAGGACAGGACAAATATACAGTGCTAGCTTCACAGACAACTTCCTGCAGTCTGCAGCTGTGGGACTTTCCAAGTCTGACATGGCATTCAAGAATACTAAATAAGCAAACCTATCAAGAAAATTCACTAACATGGAGTTGAGAATACAGCAAAATCTGTTTACACTGATTTTAGTACAGATCTCAACATGCACTTGCCCAGTGAATGCAAAATCTGTTAAGTGGCCTCAAACACTTAATATTGCTACAGAGAAAAAAATTCAACACTGGTGAAGTACCATGTCAATACCCTAGAAAGGCAGGATACAAGTAAAATGAATTTTATTCCAATAAATCTTTAGAGGAAGGAATTGCAGACTGTGGAAGTAATGCAGACACAGCCCAAGAGGCAAATTACATCTTTCAAGAGGATAATGTGAAGACTCTTATTACAATTCTAAAGCATCAAGACCCAACACTTTCACTGCCATTTGTACTTTTGGCATCAGAAAGACTACTGACTGTTGTACAAAGGGCTTTTGGAGATTTGCTTTCAGATAAGTAGGGAGAAATTAACACCTTGTTCCTCATCTCCTTTCCCCCCCCCCCTTTTCATTGTTCATTGATGTTCTTGTGCAGTTACTTGCTCATTCTGACTATTGACTGTATTTTTCTATTGGGGAAATCCTCCCAAACTCATGCCTTACAAGTTGCTTTTCAAGCTATAAATGCTTTAGTATTCTCTTATCTGGATTTGGATGTGATCTTTTTTCCATCTGAGACCAGATTTAAATTAGGTTGATGTCACAAGTGAAGGGAAGATCTTACTGCTTGGTTCAAAGTACTAACATTTCCAAAGCTGGAAATGGTCATTATAATGATGACGTTTGCTAGCACGATGCAGAAGCACCTCCTTCACAAGGACCTGCTTCTCTTATGCCCTGGTGTAACCATAACTCTCATCTCATAATTATAAGGGATTCACAACTGAAACCTTAGCTGTCTTGTTCCACTCCAAGGTCCTTATAGATTGTCAGTCAGCACAACATACTCAGTTACTCGCAGTTCAACGGCTTAAATGAAAGCTGGCAGCATGGAGACAGTTCAGCAGCATGATTTACCCTGAACTAGTTGTTCCATTGCAAAACCAACTGCTTAGATGAGATCGCTGAAATATAAGAGAGCTTTTCTACAATGATTCGTTCATTTTTTCATGGCTAAGACCTCAATTCTTTTGGAGATAGCCTCATGGAAAAAAAAACCCCACATTTCAGTATTTAAGACAGGACACATCTGCACTACACAAAGGAGGATGTGCAAAGTTAAGAAGTCTTATCTCCCTGCAGCATAATTTCTTCAGATGGTTGGCAGAGAAGCTAATAAGATAAACATTGGAAAAACCTGACAATTCTATTTCACAGAGAAGAATTGCATGAGCCAGCTGCAACAGCATCTAAATGAAGGGAGGGATATAGAAGATTGTTGATGGGTGATTGCATCCTGTGAAGTAGGAACATATTAAGGTCCATTCAGTGCTGGGAAGGGGAGATATAAAAGAGGCAGAAGATGAGAGCAGAGGTCTCCTTGATGAGCCTTATTCTGAATTAAATGCTTTAAAATAGTGAACAGCAAACTTGTTAAAATTAACCTGTTTTTAGAAATTGCTACTGATCCAGATTTTGTGGACCCCAATCTAAACTGCCTTGCTCTCCGTTTGTAAGAGACTCAAAAAGTATTTTCCCCTCAGACTGTTTCCACTCCAGCCAGTTCACGTCCAAGCTTGGCATATACTAATGCATTTATCTAACAAAGAACATCTTTACCCCTTTAGGGGGAATTAAGCAGTTTGTAAATGTAAATTGAGGATCTTTACCAGGCAAAGTAATTCCCCATAAAAACAATCACCATCTTACAAAGTAGATTTCTGTCAGCCAAAATTGATGTCATTCATATGACATATGAATAGGCCTACTGTTTTACAAATGCGACTTTACCTTACTAGAAAGAGTGCAACCACAGAACTTCCAGAGATACTACTTTTCTAGTAAGAAAAGGAAGAAAAAATCCTATTTAACATTGATATTTTATTATGCTAAGGCAAGTTTGTGTGTACTTTTGCATATATTCTGCTCTTCAGACTAAACTCATGCCTATAAACCTGAAGCTGCTAGACCTCCATGTACACCAAGATCTACTGCACACTCTCTCTCTCTTTTACAAGGTTATAGAAACAGCAGCCAATCTAAGCCTTTCAAATAAACAGCAAGAGAAACTTGCAAACTTCTATCTAGGGCTGCCGGCACACACTTGCTTCATGGTGGCTCACTCAGCACAAACTAATCTAGGATAGCTTCAGGTCAACCTGACCTGAAATGGATCTTGAGTTAGTACAACCAGGTCTAGAGTATCCCATTGCCATGATCTGATTCACCCCATTAAAAACAGAACGAAAAAGCCACTAGCAACAAATACAGGCATTATGCTGCTTAAGATTTTTTGGAAACCGTAATCAAGTTCTGAGAACTCAGCATAATATAATACTTTAAGGAACACAAATGGATCCAAAGGGTCAGAACACAGTCACAGTTTACATGAGGCAGATTCAGGACCAGGTTGCGTGCAAGCCAGAATTCCTGGAATTAGTTATCAGAATTGTATTACAGATGCTCTCCCCATAATTCACCTTTTCGTCTTTGAATGAAATATTCTTCTCCTTCACACAGGGGTGTTTCTAAGCCCAGGCCAACTACACGCAATTCTCTTGTTGGTGGGACCACATGTTACAGACCATAGCAAGAACAAAAAAGAGGAAACACAGCAGGTTTTTTTTCTTAGTGGTGGATTGCCACTGCTGGAAGATGCTTAACACAGAAATAATACATTATTAAAATGGTACCAAATTTAGAAAGCCAGTGTTGCTTTATATTTCCAAGCTGAGTACTTTTCTGCTGCATTGGGTAGCACTGATCACATCTGTATTTTTTTCATAATACAGGACAGAAGGGTGACATATAGGAGTCTTGGAGTCTTATCCACATTAGCATGGAAGGAAAAGCAAGAGAACTCCCTAACAGAGGGGGTAAAGCAGAGGGGAAGGGATGTCAAGGTCATTCATCACCCTTCCCCCCCACCTCTGTAGGCCTTACCCCAGAGGAATTCCCATAGAAAATATTGCCAAGTCAGCTGGGATATTCACTGCAAATTTCTCTGCGCGAGAACACTAAGGAGGAAGAGCTTTTCCCAGAGATACATTTACTCACTTCTGGTTTCCAAAGAGGTTAATTTAAATATACGTGTTCCCCATATGTGAACAGGATTTTTTTTTTTTTTAAAAAAGAGTATATATTCCAGTTTTGCCAACTTCCCTTGTAAAGAAGGGATGTATTGTCCATGCAAAACATTGCTTAAATGTGTCAGTTCTTTTTCCATATATCTCTCATTAAGTGGCTTTTTAACAATGGTTAGCATTTTATCCAATTCAGTGATTCCTTTAGTTTTATTTAACAGGAAAGTCAGCTGAAAAGCAGATATCAGTAGTTGACTGTAAAAGTCCAACACACTAATTCTGCAAGAAAGACCAAGAATTTTAAGCAAAACCACTCATAGATCATAGGCAGAAGGCTTTTTACACCCTCAAAGTTTACTCAATTCAAGGTCAAAAACAAGGTTAAATTGGTTCATCAGTTGTAGTCAAGCAATGCTAAAGGGTTCAGAATTTGGCTCAATTTTAATCAATACAAACAAGCACTCTTACTTAGAAATTCATTAACTCTAGTCAATATATTTCATACACAGACGCACAAAAGTCAATGAACAACACAACCTATATAGAACTTTGCAAATGTTTGCTCATTAGGAAATTACTGTGGCTTCCTCTTTTCTTTCCAAAAGATAACAATATTGCAGAAGATTGTTTAGCCAAGTATTCTAATGCTAAAGGTACACCAGTTTTATGTACACAGCAGAACGCTAGACACTCCAAATTGAAGGGGAATTGGTTCCAGATGTTTTCCACTGATTAAATTTAGCCCAAGTAAGATTAAGTAAATGACAAGCAGCTGCTTTTTTTTTTTTTTTTTTTTGCAATAGTCATGAGAAATACTCAGAGTTCCTACTGCCTCTAACCAGCAGACACATGGTACGGTACCTATTGTCCTAGGTTTTCACTATTAACAGAGACTGTAGACAGTCTTCAGAGCAAGTAATTCTTTTCACCTCCAGTCTGACAGATCTTATGCAGATCAGAATTAACAGGAAGAAGCTCACCAATAAAAAAAATCATATCTTTGGAATGACTGCTACACACAACCCTAAGACACAGCAACTGTCACTGTATATACTACTTCGGACTGAAGTAGGAATAAAATAGGAAAATGTTAAAGTGTCACTAGACCAGATTATAGCTCTGCAATACTGGCATCCCCCTAATAATTACTCTACCTCAGACAGTAAACTGCAGTGACTCGAGGTTCTCACACAAAACACGAGAAGGGTAGAAAGAAAATTAGAGCTAGCAATCAATGCAGCAGGTGTAAGTTCCAAATTATTCAAGTGTGAAAATTCATAATGTAATAGCAAACAAGATCCCTTTAAAAGCAGGGATTGCATAGCTATGTCTAGCTATCCCTCTCTGAGGAGCTCTTCAACCTTTACTTGCAAAAAAACCAAAGATCATTGACTGGAATGTGTCAGGTTTTACCATATGCAGAGGTTGAAACAAAGCTTTATTTCTTAGACTTCTTCTACTTAGACATACAGTGTTTTTACACCTAATAGGATTAAACTCACATAAAGGTGTAAGAAGACCCATGTGCACATATCTTTAGGCAAGTTGTCAGGTCAGATTTTCCATCACAACACTTACACCTGGAGGTGCATTTAATCATTACCAAAGCAGAGAAGTAAAAGCAAAGATTCCCATGGATTTGTGGTTGGGAAGATCTGGAAAGAATACTATATATCCCTGTATGTCAAAATTCTTCTATGAGACTGCAAACAGCATGCTATGTAAAGAGACATATCAAACAAACCAAAATTGTTTAGAAAGTGGCTAACACCTGGATATCTAAACAGGGGGCAAAACAAAAAGAGAACACTTAAAAAAATGAAGAAAGAAAAAAAAATTTAAGTAATGATCAGTGTTGAATATACACACACCCCCCTCTCAAAGAGCCAAAATATATTTTACTCTACTCCTGGAATCATTCCAGCTTTCCCAGCTGACAGAATTAAAAAATAGGTAAAATATATGCTTTTCAAGCCATATTAAGTCAAATATTCAAGATTAAAGGTATATTTACTAGCACCTACTCTTTGATTTAAGTAGAACTGATCAAAAAAGCCCATGATTTTTGCTTTATCGTGGTGCTCTGATCTCCCACAATAATGTTTTGTCATTCCTATCAGAAAGAACAAATTTTTGTGGCTAGAAAGTAGCTTTACATTCCACATTAATTGCTTCTTATTTTCCGCACAGAGCATTCACTAGATCTTCTGCAAAAACCAGTTTCTCTTCTTTCTAAAGCTGGCATGCCCGATTACCACTCCTCCTTGTTTATGCTAACAATAAATAAACGAGTAGGCCTACGTTTAATACCGCATTGACTTCTGTAATGCTGCGTCAGTCTAAAAACACTTCATAAACAATTAAGATTCACAATATCTCTCTGACAGAGACAAGACTTATATTCATTTAACTGATGACGCAACTGAAGCACAGTGAGTTAATTGTCTGCCCAAGGTCACATAGCAAATCAGTAACAGAGCTAGGAACAGAATCCAGAAACACTGACTCATGCAGCGCTCCCTCCTCAGCAGGAGTCAAGCCTTTTACATACAGCCTCAACACCAAAATGGTGTTTCCATTGCAGTCTAACAGCCCACTACTACATGCTGGAGTTTTGTCATTGTCTTCCGTTGCCATTGTAAGTCTCTAGCTGCCTCTGCTTCTTTTGCAGAAAATGGAAGAGTCTGAAGCAACAGCTGATGATCCTTGGCTTTCTACATCACCACACACGCAAAAAAGACAAAGAAAGGCAAAAGGTTGCCCTTATTACCTTCTATAAGATGAAGTACCTGCTTATCGCCTTCAGTGAAAAGGCTCTGAAATAGCTCAAAAAAGCCTTCACTTCCATACAATCACTAGCAAACTGCAAAGGAAAACCTCACAGTTTACAGTACTACAACTGCTCTGTATGCCACCACTGGTCAAAGTTCTGATTGGATTTTTTTTCCTCCCTTTCCCTTTTCTCATCCACTGGATCACATGAAGATGTACCTTGCATTTTCATATTAAATTACTGTTGTTTGGTGTTTGGTCTTCAGCATGTTAGATGCCATACTCTGTACTCTGGGCTGCACTGCAGTGAGGCTGCTGCTACCTCACTGAAACACTTAACAAAATTATGAGATCCTAAAGTAGCAGCAGTGAACAAAATCCAAATTCTGGAGCACATACTTATTTGTGCTTTTAAAAGTAAGTTTCATAGACCGTTTCCCCAGGCAACCCTCATTATGCATTAGTTTCCCATTCCTCAATGCACAATCTGCATTATAATTTTTAATATTGAAGTTACCTGACCAATTGGAAGAGAACAAGAAAACTGCGGTCTTAACCAGAGTCCAAGCCCTCCCTAAAAAGGGACACCTTAAATTCCAAATTACTTCCCTGCCCACTACCCCCCAGCAAAGGTTGCCCTCACTTCACCAAAATAATTTGGATCACAAGACCTCAAGAAGGTCAGGTGCTCCAGCGCTGCACTGTACTGGAAGAGGCTCTGCCCACAAGGGTTCGTTCGTGTGCAACACATCCCCCAGTGCTCCACAGTGAGAAGGTTATCTTTTCCACACTGTGGCATCATGCACTGTAAACAGCTGGTTAACAGACCAGAGATCAGGTCAAGCAGCTGCCTTTGTACTTGATATTAGAAGTGTGCAGACAGATCACTGCGGTGAATTAGCGAGATACAGGAGCAGTGGGGGAACAGGAGACAGGAGCCAATTGCACGAGCACTGCTGCTTCTGTGAGAGGCCCCAGCCTGTCTTCCAAAGTGGTCTCAGCCACTTCTGAGTGGATAACAACTGCATATTGAATAAAAATTCTGCTCCAGTCCATGATCTGACCCACTGATGGGCTTATTTGATAGCACCAGGCTCAGAGACCTCTCTAATTTAATTTCTCAGTTAAACAGTGAACCACTGGTAACTATTTTGTTAAGTATCATATTCCAATAAGTTTTCATCCCTCTTACAATAGCCTAAGCTAATTTTCTACGCCATAATCAAGATGCTGTGTTTATGCACATATAAGACAGGA
>NW_010101782.1:37004-67733 GCF_000699245.1 Pterocles gutturalis
CAAACTGGCTTCTGCCTCTCTCTCCTACCTACAACACACATTGCCACTTCACAGAAAAATGCCCCTCACGATCTGATGCAATAGCTCTTGACCAATTCATGTTAACTGATACTTATTTCCTTCCTGACATTGTCCAAGGCCAAATGGGAAAGAAAATGAAAAACAGATAGAACTTCATTGGTAAGGGTCTAATATTCATGGATCTAACTCAGAACAAGAATAAGTTAGACCAGCTATAACAAAAGTACAAGAAGAAAACATTTTCAGAAAAAGGAGAAAAATGTTTTTAATTTCCTCTGTTACCAATCCACTTTCCTCTGTTTTTTACAAACAGTTTGAACACTCCAATATTCTATGAAATGGACTTTCCCAGAAATGGAAATTCCTCCTTCCCTCCCTTTCAAACTACACATTGTGTGCCCTTCTATAAACCCATGCATCTCACCAGCCTCCTATAAGGCCTGTTAGTGGCTCTCGGGTCGTTTCTGATCACCCCCTTGCTCTCCAGCTATTTACTTTGCAAGCCCAGATAACTAAAATCAACAAGACTTCAATGTACCTTTACCAATCCTTTCTCTTCTGTTCTGACTTGATTTGCTGCTCACTGAATCATTAGCTAAATAATAGCAAGTGTAGTGTCATTTTTAGCAAATTAGGTGTTAATTTTCTGTGCAAAGAAAGAAGTATTACCCATTTCCTGACACCGTAACTTTCTTTCCGTTTTATGTTGAATAATTGGGCCAGATTTGAATTCTGCAGAGATTTTAATCTCCAGTTTAGGTCATTAAAAAAAAAAAAACAAACACAAAAAAAAAAACACCACAATTTACCCAGTTTGTTCCTATCCTTCCTACATTCTGGAAAAGTGACAGCTTGGGATATTCATGCAAATTTACTAAGGAGCTCCTATGCCTCCTGAATTCTTCTGTGCTGTCCCGTATTAACACTGCTAGTAACTGGGCCTCGGCTTCATATTAAGTTTGCAAGACCTAATGAATGACGACTTCTCAGACCTGTTCTGTCCAAACTTTTCTTGGCCTGACTTTAAGTGATTTAGCTGTGACAGTAATTTCTCTAATTGACCAGGTGTCTGTATCTAACTTGTTTTACTTTTGTTTATCTGTGTTGTGCGACCATAGTTTCATATTTACAAGCAGTAGCAGCAGTTATTCTAGTAGAATGAGATATTTACAACTAAATAGCATAGTTTATGGAAATACAAGCTGGGGAGAATATCAGAGACCTTGAAAAGTGCAAACACAGGATGCAGTGTATAGGAGTACAGGCACGAGATAAGAGATGGGGCACAGGCTTGGAAACCCCACAGCTGTAAACAATTAGCTAATGTTCAGTTAAAGAAAAATGTAGTCCTGGATCAGGACAAAACTTGTTTTAAGGGTAAAGAACAAAGAAATGTTCGGATACATAAAGGGGAAATTTACATATACAATAAATTCAGATGAAACCTGGAGCTGCACACCAATGAAGGGGGGGAGGGGAGTAAAAGTGTGTTAGGAATCACTTGTAAGTGACCCCAAGTGGATCCCTGGAGAGGAAGAAGAAACTATCACCACAAACGTCATATTCCTCCCTGTGAAGGACATCAGATTTCAACAACTCATTGTAACACTTCCTCTTCACCCCTGCAGCAAATGAAAGCCTAGGACCCAGAGGAGCAGTGGAAGGATGAGCATAATTTCTACTTATTTCCCTGGCATTTATGAAGTATGTGCTAGAGTTTTAATCATATTTTTACTGTTATTGCAACTTTTAAAATATGCAAAAAATATAGTATTTTTTTGGTAACAATTAGGTTTCAATGATACTGATACTAAAGTCTACTTTTACTTTCATAATGTGTGCTTTCTCTTTCTTATAAAGAGGACTTTGAGCACAACATTTCTTCAACTTGCTTCCTACCATACTTTATCGATTAACTCTGAGTTTCCATTCTTTAAGTCCAAGAACTATTTCACTTTTCTCTTCTTCCCAAGGCTGGCTAAGTCCATCATTTTATAGTTACTCTCCAACATGCCTTTCATATTTTTAATCAAATCTCTAGCCCTCCTTTGCAACTCAATTCTCCTCCCCCATCCACTGCTGTACCAAGAGTATCTGTTTTCCAGTTCTAGTAGTTGATTTTACCAGAAACACCACTGCCACCAGTGCATGGTGGACAGGACTTCTGTTGTTCATTTGTTTTTTTAACTTGATAGCACAAACTTGTCATTCACCATGTGCTTATCCTAACCTAACTTAATCAAACTCTCCTTACCATACAGAGAAATTTTCTTTTGCTACTGAACAGATAAATTCAGTCTTACACTGCAACTGAAGTTAGTTGGAACATTTTCTACTAAATGAAGTTTCATTTAAATGTACTGTCTTTGAGGACATAAAAATGTTTTCTGGATAAAATGTTTAAACTCAGTTTTACCAATATTATTAATCAGGAAAAAATTGAGGGAGCTGCAGAAAGCATCTCTCACTATGCACTCCCACGGTCTCTGGGACCATCTGGTACAAAGTCCCTGCTCAAGCCTGGTGTGACTGGTGATCTAAACTCCTGCCCGATTCAGAACCGAACAGGGAGTTGAATAAATGCAGAACAAAAATAAATTTTTAAACCACAAAAGCTGCCAGATTTAATCAGAAGTAAGACTGAGTTTGGCAGAGGCAGCTGTTCTCTTCCTCTCAGCCTTCATCTCGCCTTACACCACCCCCCTCCCCCAAGTCTACCATCTACTTTGGTCATGCAAAATAAACCACAGAATTCACTGGAAGGTCTCACTCAGGACAGCCAGGGCTGAAACAGCAAAGACTGAAAAGTTTCTGGTAGAGGCATACAAATATGTTTCCGCAATTCTTACTCACAGGCAAGTACCAATAGTACCTACAAGTCCTGAACTGACTAACAAATTCAGAAATTAAACAGCCCTATCCTGAATATAGATTGTCACTGCAAACCCACCAGCATCTGCTAAACTCACCTTCATAAAAGCACGATGTTTTTCAGAAGCATAGTATCTGGATACTTTCTCTTGCTAATTTGGATTGTATCTTTATATTTACACTTTTCTGACACTGACAGTTATGCAGACCCTCAAAAACTCCAGTGCTTGGTTTATTCTGTTAATTTTAGCCACATGTTTTTTCTCACCTTTCACTCAGCTTGTCAGGACTGAAATCTATGAATCCACTTAATTTAAAATGCTTGCTTCTTTGTATGTACTGCAGATTGTAATCCATCTGCACTACTGAGGGAAAGCAGCCCTTTTCCCAGCCCAATGGAAAAGCAACCAGTTTCCATGAACAACCAACCCATTACTATAGAGGTGAATTCTGAAACGTCAGCATCCAAACTAGCATTACAGACAGAATAAATCAACATCAAAACTATTACACACTTTACATAAGAGGGCTTACAAAGGTATTCTGGGGGTCACAGAAAATAACAGTTCTCCTCCCTCCTGGTGAAGAGTTACTGCTGTGCAGTTTTGCTTAAATATAGGAGTGAGGATGGGGAATATGTCAGCATGCAGGAAACTCCAAAAAGCAACCAGAAAAGCATACTCATAAATAGGGAATTTTGGTTTTACCCCAGCAGAGATTTTTCACTGTGAGAGTCTTGTCACTTTGACAAATTTTACAATAATGAGTTGTGCATACAACCTACAATAACTGACAGAGAATAATATATTCCATCTGCTGGAGATGTCCCAGGAGGCTGACCTTCAAGGGCCAAAAACTTTCACATTTTTG
Source organism: Pterocles gutturalis (assembly GCF_000699245.1). Lineage (NCBI taxonomy): Eukaryota > Metazoa > Chordata > Aves > Pterocliformes > Pteroclidae > Pterocles > Pterocles gutturalis. The sequence continues at coordinate 40,767 of NW_010101782.1, forward strand.
TAATTTTTTCCTCTGTAATAAAAAACATTATGAAATGGCTATTCAGGCCATTTTGAGAAGCATACATGGTAGTGAATAGCTGTTATTTAAAAATGAAACTCAATTGCATGTAAAAGATTTCAGTTACACTCAAGTGTTATTTGTTTTTCTTCTATTTGGATCAGTCGTTATGACCTGCCACTCACTTTTGCTATTGTGACTAAGTAACATCTTGATACTTAAGTGCCTTCTTTAAATCTTACAGGAACATTAAAGATGACAGAGTTCATATATGTCTTCTCATTCTGATAAGAGACCCTATTGCAGGGGAGTATGTACATAATGGTTGACAGAAGTACAGGTAAGGATCAATTTCAAGACTATAGAGAACAATTACGGCTATAATCTTAGGTGAGGATGAAATCACTGAGGGTTTTAAACCATTAGAGATAAAATTAAGCCATACACCCAGGTTTGAAAACATTCCTCAGCAGAAGAAATAGATATCCATGAAAAGAATATGCTTCACTAGAGTATATTCAGAATTACAGTTATTTTCCAGGTAGTTTTTTTTTTTCTTAAATTCATGTTTCCTTTAGTTGTTCCTTTTTAATTTCTAAATAGCTTCCTCATTTTGAGAAGTTTGACTTCAAACAAGGAAGCTATTACTGCAGAAGACTTTCAGACTTTCCATTCTTGCAAGGATGGTCACATTCTTAGGGTTACAGAGCACTCTGCGTTGGTCACACCCTAAACCCCACACGTGGTGCAGAACTAAGTCAGCAACTGTTTTCCTTTCGGGTTATCAAGTGTTCGATTCAAGATTCCATCACTTACAGCGCATAAAGATTTAGTTTCTACATCATGCACTATCCAATACATGTTTTTTTAATTACACATACACAAGTATCTCAGACACCTTAATGTTGATCATATCTATAGGTTTTATAAGGCTTCCCTTTTATCAAGGCTTTTTCATATAGAAGAGGAAAGCATTTTTGCCTAGCTTTGAAAGATATGCCTCCCACGCAAGTTTTGAGCAAGCCAAGAGGATGCTGGGTGGAGATGGATACATGAACAGGATATCCTAAGAAAAACCCTATTTTCCTGAAAAGAGGTGTGCGCACACAATGTAGTCCCCTAACTAAGGTAAATCTCTCCTTTATCAAGGAAATTTAACTTAATTTCAGTCTATTTCTGTCCAGAACAAACAATTTTCTTAGTGGGACTGTTATTCTGTTACCAGCACTTGCCAGGCATTTGTTTCAGGTCTACCTACAGTCTCTCTCTCATCTGACTGGAGCAGCAGACTAGAAGAACTGTTTTAAAGCAACAGCTATGCTCCTCCTAGGTCAGGCCTATAAAAGTGATCTAATTCAACCTCCAAGTCTGCCATCATCTGTAAAACATCCAGCCCCCACAGCCAATGAATAAAATATTCCACTATAGCAACACTGAAATAGCCAATTGAAAAGGGCTGTGCCAGCTTCTTTTTTAAGTTATTTTCTCTGCCTTTTCTACTTTCAGCTTTTTAAGAGAGGGGAAAAAATACCACCATTTACAGGCTTGAAGTGTAGTACTTCCACTTCCCAAGAACAGAAGCCTATTAATTTTGGGAAGGAGAACTTCACTGAGAGAAATCAGCTTTAAACTTTTGAGAGGTGTCAAGTCATTTTGACTCAATTGAGTCAATTGAGCAATTGAGTTAGCCAACTACATTCCTGGAAGCTTTGCATCAGAAGGAATAAATCAGAAAATCAAATGAAGTGTGACTTACCCCTGACACTGGCTAAGGCCAAATGTGAAAGAAAACGAAAAAAGAGATAAAACTTAATTGGTAAGGGAATAATATTCATGGCTCTCACTCAGAAGAGGAATAAGTTAGACCAGCTATAATAAAAGTACAGGAAGAAAACATTTGCAGAAAAAGTGGAAAAAATTATTTTGTTTTCCTCTTACCAAGTTGTCAGGCAGAAAAACATATACACTGGTCTTTCCAATCTCTCTTCTCTGATACACAGAGCTTTGCTCAGACTAATTATGAATCTTTAAGGAATATAGCTTAAGTGAATAAATGCACACTGGCAGGGTCATGAATACAGACAACATAGTTCAACATCTTAACTGTTTTCAGTACTGTTAGAAGTTACACAACATTTTGCTGCTTCTATCCATCACCAACTGATACAACAACATCAAAATACACTCAGCAAAAGATGCTATTACATGGTCAGCAAGGGAAGTTGCATGGCTCTGATAAATGTGCTGAGAGTGAACACAGTATTCTGTTAAGAGACACATAGTTAAAGCAGCAACTTTACTGATAAATCACACCTTTTGTCCCCTTTCCCAGGACTCTATAAAAGCACTGAAAATGCCAAACAATTAAAAAACCACCATTGCTGAAAAGCATTCTGACCTCAAAGTGACAGATGTAAGATCTACACAAGATCAAAAAACATAAGGGAGAATGAGGGGTAGTGAAAACTTCCATCAGTGGAAGAAAAAGTCTTCCTCCCACAAGGGCAGTTCATGGATATGAGTTGCATGAAGCAGAGTCTTGAAAGTCTTTCTAAATCCCTGTTGGAGCCAAATGCACCTTGATATGCCAGAGCTCTAAGCTCCCAGCTATTCCACATCTGACCAACTGTTCCAGCAGCTCCCCAAAGTCAGAGAAAACCAGTGAAATTCCTGCCTTTGGTTGTGTTCCCTCTGGGGGCAAAAATATTTAAAGTACTTTTTAATACAGAAACCATCATGTCAAGCCATACTCTCTCTAGGCTGAAATTGTGTGTCAGCTTCGATGTCATATAAGACCAACAACTTTATACAGAGTAGATGTTCAGGTTTATCAAAGACAGATGAAAGCCTAAGTCAAAGCACCACATAATAACCTACATTTGACTAGGGACAACATCTTTGGATACCTCAGTTACCCTGGCAAGGCTTTGCACGCCTCTAGGTATGGAACATAACTCCTTGGACTGTGAGGAAACAATCTCCCCTTGAGCTAAAGATTTAGCAGATTCAGAACTAGCACAAGTTTCCCCAACCCCATCAGACAAAGGAAATCATCAAAAAGGTAGAAAAATTAGTTTTACAAACTACCCCTGCCGCAATTTATAGTAAACAATACTATTTCATACCCATATTTCCACTACAAGCTGAACTAAAAAAAAATAATTTTACAAAGCAGTATCTTAGCTCAGAAGTTCAGCACATTTCCAGGTTGAAATACAACAGCCACTTAAAGCAACACACAATATTTTAAACGAAGCAAGAAAAAACCCCACTCATCAAAACATTTGGTTGGTATAAACATAAAAATATTTAGCTGTTCCTATCGCAATTCATTAGCACAATGTTTAAGAAGGTGATGTAAAAATGTAAATATATTTTTCCTGGTTTATTTTCCTTCCTTCAGCCTCTGTGTGAGGTAAAGTTTAAAGGTAGGATAAATCTGAGGAAGCTTTCCATCCAGCTCTGAGATAATTCAAAAAAGCAGAATTGACACTATATCCAAAATATTGAGTTAACTTCAGTAAATAAAGAAAGCTCTTTTGATGTTCACACCATACGAATCTAAGTATTTCCTTTCATTTGTGTCCTCCTTTTTTTGTTATGTAGTTGTCCTTGGTTTTAGGCATCTTGTTTTACTGATTAGTTTAAAATTATGCTTTCATGGAAAATTTTTCATCAGTTCAATTCACTTAGTCTCTTAAAAATGCCAACATGAACATAAGTGAAAGTAAATTACCTCCTGGTTCATCAATGTAGAAAGACACATCTTTTTTGTCTTGTTGCTCATCAGTGTGATCATATGTGATCTGTGGAATAGACAAGGCATTCTCTCCTGGGTTTATTACAGGTGCAGAACTGCTACCACATCCTAGCTTCCCTTTTCTTTTGTATCTTCTAGCCTGTGGTAGTAGAAATGGGATGGTATCAGAAGATACTATCAAAACCAGAAAAGTACATGTGAACTTCACTATACAGTAAATTCATTTGAAGTTGTATTTTTTTTTTTTAAAGAATGCAATTGAAATTAAGTGAAAACATTAGCCAAGAATGTAACACTTTCAAAGTGGCTTATTCTGAATTATTACCTTAAATCTGTTAAGAATTTGATTCTCAGGAGAAGATGCCTAGCACATTCTGAAAATCAGGTCTCAAGTAAAATGCCTCAAACTGTGTCCAAAACTCAAGGCACCCAAAATACTAATCCCTTGAGTAAACAGTTTGGCTGTAACACCTTTCTAAAGCTCTAATGAAACAAACATACACTTCAAGTGATGAGCTAGGTACTGTGCAGCCTTTTCAACTAAAGAAAATGTCACCTTTTACCAAAAAGGCTGAATTAGGCACATCAGGAGAAGATAAGTCCTTCCTCCAAAGTTGAAATTCTGATTTTAGAAGCCCAAGAGGCAACCTAATAAACACTCTAGATCTGGTACATAAGAATGAAAAATGAAGGTTTGAATTCAACTGGTTCCAAGCAAGGCTGGTCTCCATCTGCCTTTGTGACTAGAAGTGACCAACATAATGGCCCCTCACATACTGACTACATGGCCCATGCTGTCTACTTCCTGGATGCTGCCACCACCTAGCCATAGAAACACTACTTCTCACAACATAGCATTTATTTCCAGTCTTTGTGACTACCTACCCTTTGGCTCTAGTCCCACCTGGTTCTAGTACTCACACACCTCAAAACAGAGGTAAGAGGCATACTCCTTAACTTGCCTGATGCTCCAGTAACCTTCTGACAAGAAGCTGAGATTTAGGGCTACTGCAGTCAATTCCACAAAGTACTCTGGCCTCTGATGCAACCACTAAGCAGTTAGCAGAGATAAGCATCAGAGAGAGTGAATATTCACACATACCAACACAAACAGCTGCAGGCTCAGTATAGTCACTAATGGGGCAATGCTACTTTGTCTAAGTAAACCAATTCTATTTTACTACAGTCTGTATTCAGTCATTTGAAATTCATTCTTCTGTTCAGCTCCACAGCAACAAAAGCATGTTTGAAATTAAACAAAGGGGACATGAAAAAATGGCAGAAGTGGGCATTTATTGTAGATGCATCAAAATGCTTCTAAACAAAAGATTATGGTCTCTCATATCAGGAAAATAAACTAGGAATTTTCTGGAAAATAAAATGCTAAAACATGCACAAGATGATAAATATATGTCTTTAAAATAAGACGCTACATAGTCATGTACTAGTCTGAACTAGTCTCCTTTAATGAGAGAAGATGATCCATTGGTAAGAGATGAAAGAACCATTACTATGTTCTTGAATTACAGTTAGCAGTTCACAGGGAATCTCAGGTTTAATAATATATTAGGGAAATGCCTCTCACTAGAGAAAAAAGAGGGAAAATATTGAGGGCACGAAAAACTATCCTTTTTTTGCAGGTCTCCCACCATGGATTGCTTGCTGTTCAGCAACACAGACTACCCAACCTTACTTCAGCTGTACTCCCTTCCTTCTGTTTTTTCTGCCTCTAGTTATGAGGAGGCTAGTCTTGTGGCAAAGTCACACTCTGCTCAGCACCAAGTGGACTGCACTGCTGTAACACCAAAACACTACATGCACACAGCTCATGCTGATACAGCTTTCTACGTGTGCTGTGGGCAAGTCACGCCGCAATTCTCTGCTGGGCAACAGGCATCAGTGGAATTTCACTGCCTAAAACCAGGCCTCTAACATCACTTCAGAAACCCTGGGTATCTGAGCTAGACCTGCTGCAGACCTGGGCCTTTCCAGAAGGGGTGCTGAAGGCTAGGCAAGCTTCCCAATGAAACTGCGTAACGATGTTTAGGCAGTCCCACCCGTACAGACAAACACTATTTCACTTGACTGCAGCCACAGCTCAGGAATTTGCTCAAATTTCTACACATAGGCCCACATAAGAGTACCATGGAGAGAAGTACCCGAGACAAGTATAGATACTGTCAGCCACGTCTTGAATGTGAACATAAATTTTTAAACTAGCTTTCTCCTTTCTTCCTGTATGAACTACTATGCAAAATGGGAAGTGTCATCATTGACTTACACTACCCTTTGAGAAGGTAGAGGAGATTTCAATGGGGATAAAACAATGGAGAATCTGCACATGTCAGACCGCCAGGGCAAATTTAAATTTTACTTAAAATATTCCTGAGGGACAGGAAACTTAAATTGTGCTGTGGCACAAGGAAAAAAAAAATTAAATATCCCATCACAAAAGGCTTTCGGCTCTTCAAATTGTTCAGACACTTTGTAAGGATTTTGGCAAGTTACCCCAACCAAATTAAAAGCAAGAACAGGATAGAGCTCTGCCAACTCTCCGTTACCTGTTTTCTCAGGCTAGGGCTAGATGGCGCTAGTGGCTTTTTGGGATTTGGCACCGGTGATGTGACGTAGATCTTCCATGTTGCTGTAGAACTGCAGGATTTCTCTGCTGCATAACACCGCCACAGAGTCTATAATAAAACCCCAAACCAATAATTTCAGTGAATAAGCAGTCGCTGTTGTTGTGTTGTGTAAGTCAAATTTTGCTGCAAACCAAGCTGACAGCGAAATCTTCAGTCAATGTGAACCTGCTGCAAAGGATTCTGACTGCAATCACTGCGCTGTACCACACAACACCATGCCTAATAAAACACACTCTTCCCTGTATATAACTGTGGTAAGTGTAATTTGCACCAGGAAACGTAAACTCAGCACACAGTGATTGTAAGTATACTCTTTGTAGTGTTCTCCCTAGGAGCTGGTGTCTAACCCTGCCCACAGTAAGCAAAAAAAAAAAACAACCCACCACAACCCCCATAAAAGTGGATCCCTGCAAACATCATACAATACCGATCCTTCCTTTTTTTCTGCAGTGTGCCACAGTTTAGTATTTGTGCACCATACTATTGCATTCTTTATATTATCAAACACAATGTTATGCTGCAACATTTTTCTAAACTGACGTGTGCCTGTACATGCCTACATATACATGTTCATCATCTCAGGATTTGGCAGATGCGTAGGACCAAAAGGAATATAAAAAGCAAGTTAGGAATTAAAGATTATAACAGGGTTTTTTTTGTTTTACTGTTTCACCAAATAGACTCATTGCATCCAGTTAGCGTCACCATGCCTGTGACTATCAGGCTAATAAAGCCTCCTGTGTTCACTGATAAGATTGGGGGACAGGCAATTATCTAATTCTCGCTAGTGACTGAAGTGGATCAGAAAGACAAAGCGGCTCAAAAACACAAGTTATAGATTTATAATAAGAGCTAGTAACAGTAACTCTCAGTACTTTAACTACTAGTCCATACCCCCTCTCTATACTATCCTAAGCATTTTACTGTTAGGGGCCTTACCTGAATTAGAGATGCTGCAGCTGGGATTTGTCTGTTGAAGTGTTTCTGACGTTGCTTCTGCTGTACTTTCAGGGCAAAACCAGACCCCAGAATTCCCTAAGTATAAGCAAAATTACTAGTCAGACTCCAATATGGCTTCACAGATCTAAACCAAATACCTAACATATGAAGTAAATAGACACTTATAAAAGATTTTCCTAGAAAAGTTCAGAATTTTCCAATATCCACAGTGTCAGAAATCTATTTATTCCAATAAACAAATCCGAAATTGAGCATGTTGATATTGGAATCATGCAACTTCAATAAACAGCACATGTTTATTGCTGTGATGTACAGGTGACATTAGTGAGAGGCATTCACAGAGGCAGTCCCATTCCAAAGGCAACCCTGCACAATGGCAGAAGAAGCAAACGCCAGTGTCGCATGACTGATCTACAGCTGTTCTTTGCACTTGTTTTTAATTCCTTGCCACAAAAAAAACCCAAAAAAAACCCAAAAAACAACAACAAAAAAAAAAACAAAACAAACAAACAAACAAAAAACAAAAAACACACCACCCACAACTAAAGCCAGAACCCAGTTTGATTTTCCAGGCAAACTGAGCAAAGCAGGCAAAGATATGCTTTAGAATTTCTTAACTTCTGTTAAAACCAATAGTTACTGAAGAAATACACTTTGTCTTTTCTAACTGTTTGGACATTGTTGTCTTTATTTTCCTCCCATTCTGTTATTTGAAGATCCAAAAAAACCCAAAGATTATTTATAGTACTGTGTAGGAAAGCAGATGCAGTTTCCTAGACTTCTGCTTTGTGGCAGTGTTCCTCTCCTCACAGGACCCCAAGCTGTTCTTACATAATCACAAAATAGCAGAAACGAAGTTTCACCTCTGGCAGTGACTTGCTGATAAAAAAACCTCTCTCATTACCTCACAGAATAGCTTCAGTTCTTTGAGTAGTGAAAATTATTCTTACCTCCTTCCTAGGCCACATTTCTCTGAAATTACTGACGTAAACATACAGCAGTTTCATTCATTCGTGTGCGTGTGCAGAGACACACAAACATACACCCGAGAATGCACGCACGCACATTCGGAAGCAACACCCAACCCCACTATTTCCTATCAGAGAGACCAACTTAAAACTACCTAATGTGAGCCCAAGTCAGACAGACACTTAAAAAAAGGCAAACCAAGATCTACTTACTGCTGGTAGAGCAAAGAAAGATATAGCAAAAACTGAGAAACAGGAAGCTACTGTCTTCCCAATCCACGTCTGGGGAACTTTGTCTCCATAACCAATTGTTGTGACAGTTACCTAGGCCAGAAACAAACATCTGATTCACTGCAACGTAGTACCTTTTTTTCCCAGAAAGAAAGAAAAAGTAAAGAAGTATCAGGAGATAAATACAGATCAACAGCATTTGGGTGTGTGCATAAGAAAACCACAGGACAACGCTGCAGATTTAGCCTGTTTTCACATTCTTCAGCAGGCATTCACAACTGGCCACTCTGTTGGATGCAACAGTAGGCTGGACTCGGGATGACGTTTCTCACAGTTTGTAGCTAGCTGCTTCCACCTTTCCAAAACTGTAAGGATTGGTCTTGTGGGATTGAAACCATAGGCTTGCAGTTTTTCTACTTCTTCTTTTGAAGGATAGTGCCACTAGGTCGAGAAGAAAGCCTTGAAAGCACTGACTTGCACATCAACTAATGTACAGACATTTATCAAACTCTGCAGTCAGGCAGAGACACTAGCTGTGGCAGAGTAAGCAATGCACTGTGCTGGCAGAAAAGGAAAGGGACAGAACTAACACCATCCCAGCTAACTCTTCATAGAAGGACAAAGACCACACAACCATTCCGGGTCACTTTATCTCCTAAAGTAAATATGCCAGTAGACCAAGAGCTAAACACATCTGAGCCCCATACTCAGGTTTTGTTTTTTTTTTTCTTCCCCCTACAAATACAGTTCTTTACCACTCAAAATTGTGTTTTGAGCCCAAAGTCAAGGGAGACAAAATAGCCAGCAAGGCAATACCTCCCCAGTGAGGACCCAGTCCCAAAGCACCTAAACAAGACAAACAGAAAGAGGAGCCAGCTCCCATCAAGAGCCCAGACTATAAGGTAATACCACAGCAACAAGGCAAGTCTCACATCAAACTAGGAAATCAACCTACAGGTCCAGTAGTCAGCAAGTGGGTCCACAGTAATGATGCAGAGCCAAGATACAGCCAGCAAGTCAGTCCAAGGGCTGAAGTCAGGATCAAAGGACTCCCTAGCCAAGCACAATCACAGCTGAGTTAGACACCAGCTCTCCTGCAGCAGAGTGCTGAACTTAAGTAGAGTCCCTGGGTGTGGGTGGAGAACAACAGGTGATGTCGGTCAGAGTCATTATGCCAACTAATGCCCTCAGGGCCCTACCAATAGCCTCCCCTCTCACTAAGGCATATCCTCACACAGACCTGGGATCAGTATCACTGCGGGGATGTCAGTAGCCTTTTCCAGTGCACAGAGACAGAACAGGGAGAGCAAACTAGAAAGGGACATTGCATCAGCACCTCAGGGCTTGGGGCAGGGGGAAGCAGGGCACAACGGGCCACCCCTGAAAAGCCACAGAATCAAGGAGGGTCTAAGGGGGACAGAAGTTTTGGGATGGTCCTGACAAGCCCCAGTAGGCTGGAAGAGAATTCATTAGGAGCCCTATGGTCAGTAAAGGGTTGGTGCTGTGGGGGGATCAGAGTCCAGGTGAACTCTAGTCCACCACAAGGGTTCCCACTGCTTCCCAATGCAAGGTGATACCAAGGAGCGATCCGAAGGCAAACCAAGGGAATCTCACAGCTGCCCAGGGGCCTCACCACCCTGGGCCCAGCCCCATATCAGGATCGACTCACAGACAGTGGCTGTGTCCAACAAAGAGTCTAAATCATAAAGCAATATCAAGGTGACAAGGTAAGTCTGAGGTCAACCATGGAAGTCATCCCGTAGGCTGAGCTGCAGACCAGCTCTTCTCTAGCACAGCTCAGGCAGGGACTAAGTACCCAGATACAGAAATAGAGCCTCAGGGCTGTGAGTGTTGAGAGTGGCCTCAGGTGTAGCTGGTCAGAGCCGTTAAGAGCTTTTTAGCATACTCAGAGCCCTAACACTGCCATGAAATAGTATGACAAAGGTGACTTGCACCCCTGAGAAGTGGAAAGCTTCTGGTGAAGAAATGAAGAATTCTGTTACTTATACCAATACCAACTGCTGCGGAGTGCTTTAAATAGAAAAAAAGTCCCACTTCCTTCACTTTGCCTTGAATGGTAGCAGAAATATAGCCAAAACAGACTTAGAATATGTAAATTTGCACTGAGTACAAAAGAGGATGTGGCAATATTGCCTTTTATGGGAAAAGTTGCTGACAAATACTTAGATATTATGCAAAAATAGGCTTCTCAGAATAACCTATCAGCAATAAAAGCATGGGAAGAATACTCTCAGAGCAGTTCTACAAGGAGCAGAAAGGAAGATTTGCAGAGAAAAAATGTCCAACTACTTTCAAACTGCGTTATTTCAAGTTCAGAAAAAAATAGGCTTGTGTTTACTCATCATTAATTTCTCACTTGATGAAGTAAACTCTAGTATCTTCTAATGAATATTGTTATTTTGAACTGCAAACTGCTCTCAGCAGGAGCTCTGTCTTGCCAAGTGTCTGTCCAGATTTAATATGTCTTGCCCCTGAAGTGACTCAGGTGCTGCATACTAACAGCAGATGAGTGTCCCAGCCCCAAAAATTAAACCAGACCCCCCAAAATTCAGCTTTGAAATGCAGTGTGTGTTAGTGGGGGGTGGAGGAAGTTAAAGCAGTGTTTCTTTACAGGCACTTCAGCTCCTCAGTGCACCCAGATGACCCCTTAAAGTCTGGGGCTTTTCCTTCCTTTTCCTCTCTTTTTTCTTATGAAAGGCTTCTTGGTTTTTTGTGGGTTTGTTTTGTTGGTTTTTGGGTTTTTTTAAGTTCTCCAGCACTCAGGACTTAAAAACAAACTGCAGTAATGTTGAGCTGCCTTAGCGTTACTATGGAAGACAGCACGAAAGCTGTAACCACAGAAAAGATCGTTTTTTCCATCTCTACAGCAGGCATTTGTCTGGCAGATTCCTGCAGGTGCCTGAACATGTCTCAGAAAATTTCTCCCTGGCTACCTCAAGAAGGTTCCTTCTTGGTAATCTAATTAATGCATTGAAGTATGTGGATAGGATGACAAATAATGTAATTCTCTGGATTTCTTAATCACAACCAGAAGATTTTTCTACTTGTATATCCAAAAGTTATTAGTTATCTGCTCAGAGAATGTTTAATAACTAGACTTTGGAAAATGACACTGCCTTCTTAATATAAATTTACTATGGCAAAATCCAGCAGGTATGCACATTGTCTAAAACAGGCTCTGAAAACATATATGTACACTTCAAAAAAGGAAGAACTCTAATTTAGTAGAAGTCAACCAAGCTTCTCACATGCTTTAAGACAGGCAGGTGTCCTGAAGTTTGAAGAGTCAGAACTTCAATCCTCAAAAAACATATTCATTATAAAGGGGTTCAAACTGCTACCTTTGGCATGGAAATTTACTACTGGAAATTCTGAGCAATTGATCCCAAGGACCTTTGCCAGTTAACACCAATTTACTGGAGCGACTATTTAACTCAAGTTCAATGGTACAGAATAGCGCAGTTTGTAGCAAAACCAATAAGCATTACCAACAGCAAGAGACAAGCATGGAAGAGCCAGCAGAATGCCCTTCTTCTTTCCTCAAGAAAAAATACCCAGAAAGGACAGAAAAACTGCTGTGACATGGATTGCAATTCTGGCGGACTGACAATGCTGTTGGAAATGCTTTTTGCATGTGTTCTAACATGCTGTAAGTTCTGAAAGTGGCTTCATGTAAAATACCACAAGCCTTTGATATGTCTTTGCAGTTTAATCTGTGCGCCTGCCAAATCTAGGTGAAACAACCCTGCATTCAACTGGAGCGGGTAAATGTAGTTAGCATTTAATTCCAACTCTCAATCATTCTTTAGTTCCCCTTTTCTTCATCTTTAAACCTTTCAGGTCATTTGTATCAAGTTCAGCAAGCTTGCACTTTCTACTCGAAGCAAAATCTTACCCTTAACCCACTCTGTGGTTTTTGTCAGACACATAAGACTTTCAAATACTTGCTACCAAGATTTTTTTTTCCTACAGCTCGGTTTTGAAAGGCAAAAGTGAAATCAAATTTCACTCCCTAGTAACTCCACATCTGTGTTTCTATGTTACAGAAGATTTGAAAAGAAAAAGAAACTGATTCACTTTGTCCCTTGTCACTGTTCCCAGCTGTGAACTGCACCTGCACCGTGACTCACTAATGCTGAGGGGGCCTAGACGTCTGGAAAGCTTAAACAACAATTTAAACAGTGTTCTTCATGTGCCTCACACAGCTAGAGAAAGACAAAGCCGATTTTATCTTCCTGTTACACAAAATACCTCAAGTTTTGGAAAACAACAACAAAACCCACTGAACACTTTGCAAGGCGTATACATACACTTTGTAATATGGATTCCAAGTCATCTGTTTCAAAAAGGTAAAGTAATGCACATTTTAAACTTATTTGTTGACTGAACTGAACTCCTCTTAAATTCTTTAAGTCCAAAATATTAACAAAATGTGCTTGCATAAACACATCCTGACTTTTTTGTCCTTAATTTTTTACTCTTCACTCAAATCAAGGCTGCAGCTTCTAGCAGTTAAAAATATTTTGTAATCCATATCTAAACGTTCAGTGCAATCCATAAAGCAAGCTCTGGATAACTTCAGGTAAAAAAATAAAAAAGAAGTAAAGGTAGAAAAAGTATACTGGCTTCACATGGAAGTTTTATGGCATGCAGGAATAACCCATGCATGAATATACAGGGGCAGAACTGGATGCTAAAAAGCATAGCTAGTTCTCAAACTAATTGCTAAAAATCCTTTTTTGTTTTCCACTTTACCTTACTCCCTTCAGTTTAATAAGGGGTTCCTCTTCCCTCCCATTCAGGTCTGAATTTTTGGGCATTTCTGGCCTTTTGCAGTTACAGGCCTAGGAATTACTTCATGAAACACCAAAGATATTGTGAGAGCAAATATGAATCATCATCTTTTAATGATTAAAAATTAAATTAAGACATCCTTATTAATAAACTATATGCTTTCCATTCATATCTTTTACTGTTGTTATTCTAATTCACACGGTATAACAAACCTCTTTGGAACTTCACCATGCTTGAAAAATTTATGCAATATTTCTCATAGATTTAGCTGAACTAGCGCAAACTTTTATGGGAGCTTCTAATGTTGCTGCACTTCCCACAAGGAGCCCCACTTTTAATTAGATGTACTTCACAGACTATTCAGCTAGACCATTCATAAAAACGGAAGCAGTAGCTGCATTCCACTGCATTCAATCATTTGAACATTGGTATTTGAGCTGAACTGCTCAAATAATAGCAGAATAAGTGAGCCTGTCTACTGGTTTCTTTTCTTAAAATAGACATGGGGTGTCTTTCATAATGTCAACTACACCTTAATTATTTTACTTTTGCTTTTAAAATATAGCACAATCTGTGCTTCTGGGATATTTATTCCTTTCTTCCACTAGCTAGAGGTTATCTCATGTCTGTAACCATAAGGTTTTATGTTCTGAAAATTTTATTGTATGTCTATTGAGGACTTTAATAAGTGATTATTGTGTGGGATACTTCATGGTTTCGTTTCTTCAGTACATTAGACAATCAGGTCCATCTGACCATTTAGTGGACATTTCTTTTTTACTAGATTCTTCTTGGATTGTACTATTTTGCACAGCCATAGGTGATACTCTGCAAATAAAATGAATACTTGACAACCAAAGGACAGGAATTTAATGGTTAAAAGTATTTTAATACGGAACCACTTAAAAAAGTAGTAACTCAGCATACACGTAATGTAATCTATATTTCTGTATACTTCATTGAAGTAGAGGCTTATGGAACATCCAAGTTAACGATTAGGAACATATATGTATAGAAACTTTTCGTCTGTCTTACCAGACCTGCTCACCAGTTTATTTGGATGCAGATAAACAATTGGTTTATGGCCCAATAACTATGTTGACATTTTCCATCATCTAAGAACCAATCCAGTTTACTGTGTTCCAAATCACTCTTGAAATATATCCTTCTCTCTCTGGAAGTCAGTGGCCCTGCATCTGTTCCAGTCCTCTAATTTTTCTCTGTCACTAACACTGATGTGATGAATCTCCTTGGGTTTGTTACAATGACACATAAACTCATAAAATATATGAGGTTCTCTAGGGGGAAAAAGGGACCACAAGAGAAGAGATGGTTTGTGCAACAGCTAATAAGGAGGGAAAGCATGAGTCACAGTGAGAAACATAATGAGAAGAGCCATATGAAGGGAGTGTAGAAACAATCTGGTCTCTTATTCTGTTCATAGCTAACTATTCCATTTTCAACTGATTCTGGGCATGCACACAATAATTACCACAATGCTCTCATAATCCCAGTTCCCCCTTAGTTTTATTTTTTTCTTTATTTCACCAAAGATTTGCAATGACCCCTCACTGATGATTGATGTCCAAAGTAGTTGATGAATCTGTTAAGTGTTTTCCAGCTGCTTTTGATGTAGCTATTTACCTTGAATCATGGAAATATTAAAAAAAACCACAAACAACAGGAACCCATAAACTGTATTGAGGTCCGTATAATTACTAAGAGAGTGAGCTTTAAACAAAAAGATCAAAAAAATAGACTAGTTAACCCAACTTCCACAAATAGAACATACTTTTAAAGTTATGCACCTCTTGCAGATAATTTTAAGTAGAGTTTAAAAGAAGTGGTGCAGGTTTTGGAGGGTAGTTATACATTGATTTCAATGTGGACTTTTTGTATCTGTAAACATTCAATGTCCTTTGCTAAGGACTTGTTATCATGATTTCACAATAAAGTTTAATATCAAAATAATTTAATTTTAGTTAGTATATTTTTTCTTGTACCCTTTTAAAAAGGTTGTCTACCTTCCATACAGAAATACATTCTAAAAGAAAAAAATTCCAGATTTTCTGAAAAGATCACAGCTTCAGCAGAAAATCTTGTGCACTAAGTTTGCGCAGGCATTTTGTTGGTAAAGACTTACCACACCCCACCAAAGGGCATCAGCATAGCTGGAGAAACCTGTCTTTCCATCCTCATCAACTGCATCCTTCTCAGCAAGATAAACAAAATAGGATGAAAAAATCAATCCCAAGAATCCAATGTACAATGTGGTTATGAGTTCCTATCAAAAGAGAAAGCAAATTCTTAAGTTTTACATCATATGTATTCTATCATTGTAAAACATTCTAAATATCCAGAGATTTTTTTTTTGCATCCCAGCAGAAAAACTATTAAGTTATATTTCAGCAATGAAATTTGCTTCCAGTAAAACAGGTAGTTCAGTGACTTCTTTTCTAGTCATATTAGACTACAGAATTCAAGTAGAAGCCATCATTTATACAAAATCATTTGGACAGCTAAATGTAGGGTGGGATATCTCTCCTGTTTTATGTCTTGTGAATGCGAATCACTCCATTTAGCTGTCCACTCAAAATACCAAATATTAATACATTTTAAAAATAGTAAAATAGCTTTAAAAATTCACATTATGAACAGTACACTAAAATAACCATTAGGAAATAACAACCATGCCTTGTCATTATGACCATATCTAACCAATGAACTTCTGTATCTGATATTTAGGTTGCTTAAGACTGAATATTGATGCCTTAACAGTTTCACGTTAAGACAAAATAAAATCTTAAGATAAAATATGTTAGGTAGGTGTAACCTCTACTTCAGTCCTGAAAACCAAAGACTGATTGAAGTTAGGACAGTTTACTAGAAGGGACTTTTGTTAGGGCATGATACAGTGCTTGTGAATGTACCGGTTTATCTTTAGATTTTTGGATAGGAAAGTTGTATCAGAACTGATGCAGCTTAGATACAGGGTTGTTACAGTCTTCAGGAAAAATGTGCTTGTGCATTTAAAGAAGCCAAAATATGTGGTGTCACAGATGCAAAAATGTGTAAAGCTTATAAAACAATGCTACATCATAATCAAATGACATATGTACCTACCCCTCAGGAAAATCCAATACCTAGTTACAAGGGAAAATTGCTTATTTTAATCACTTAAAGTTTACAATACTTCAATAGTTAAACATGTATTATATTCCTTTATTTTCTTTGCACACGTTTAGCCATCTTTATTATGAAACATTGCAGTCCTACATCTTCATTGGCATCTTCCTTAAATTCTTAATAGGGTTATTTTTCTTTCCTGGGATCCAAACCAATATGGGAATTAAAATATTCCCATAAGATAAATATAAAATTAAAACCTGTCTAAGGAGGATTGCCTCTACTTATTTAATGGCAGTTTTCACAGGCTTTCTGTAACATTCAACCCATGCTTCTTAAACCGCTTGTGAGGGAAGGTTCAGGATTTACAATCTAATTTCCTTCAGAGTTTGTTTGTTTGTTTGTTTTTGTTGTTGTTGTTGTTGTGGTGTTTTTTTTTTTTTTCCATTTCCTTGTAATACCTTTCTGCAAAAATAAAAATGTAGCCCTGGTAGCTAGTAACTGCATTCAGCAGCAGGAACTACACATACTCTTCCTTCTGCTATAGCACTAATTAAAATCAAGGTTCAACAAGTTTTTAAGCAGTCTTGGCACCAAGCAAAGTAGGTGTTTTTTCTCTAATAATTTCATAATGACCTAAATAATGAATTTTGATAGTATTTAGTTTTGCTCATGAGCAAGTCTTTTAATCTAGGCCCGCTAGTTAAACAAAGCAGCTGAAAGAGGAAATAAAACTTGTTTTCAGGAGTTTCAGGAGATCAGATTTCTATGCTGATCACTGCTTTTTTCTGATCTTTTCTCTAATGACAACAGTACGCTGTGTAATTGTAGATAGTACTTCATTGCTCTGAAAAGTTACATGTTTTCACATTTAAAAATGACTGTTTGCATTTCTCTGTTTTTTCACAACTTTTGATTTGCCTACAGAATATTTTTTCAATGCAAGATGAAAATGTTTAACACCTGAGACTGGTAAGGTCAGTGATCCATAGAAAACTACAACAGCAATGGAGACTAATTCTTGTTCCCTGCTTATAAAGAAAACATTCTGCTTTCATCTCTAGTAGATTTGTGACTTCCTTCCACATCAACAGAAATCTTTTAGTTACACTTGGCATGTTGCTTACATCTCAGATCTTAATAGATTTTAGATGTTATCGAGGAACGGCCATCACTGCTTTCTTTTAATTTGGTCTCAGAGGACAGAACTACAGAGTGGATGACAATTGGAATACTTCTGTTTTAAGTGCCGGCTTTTTGAGATGTGGGCAGAAAAATATGCTTCTCAGAAGTGCTATACATGGTCTTATGAGATTCCTTTCAAGGAGGCTGAAGTATCAACAGAACTAGTTGGGTTATTTCACCCTTGGCACCTCTCAGCTCCAGACCTATTCATCTAAAGACTGAGCTCTTGTTAAGTAGAGCCCAGATGCAAATGTAATTGCCTTAGACTTATACAAAATGTCACTCCATGTTACATATTCATTGAGAGACAAAATACTACGTGCCTATATTTAATTAATAAGAATGATTAAAGCAACAATCTAATGCATACTGCACTTAAGAGGGAGGACAGAACATTTGAAAAATAGTACATGCTTCAAGAAATATGGATAGTTTCTTCCAATGCCAAATAGTATGAATTGATACATGATCTAAAAACAAAGAGCATTCTGCAGAAATCAGGCCTTAAAACTTCACATTGATATGAATTTTTAATAGATAAAAGCTTAAGAATAAAGAGTGCTAAGAGACTTTCAGATCCATATATGCAAAGGAAACAGCAAGAACAAAAAAAAATATGCACAAAGGTAAACTTGAATATTGAGAGACTTGTCAACACATTTTTTTTAGCTTAGACAGATTTATATTTTCATTTACAATAAGGACCACACAACATGAAACTCAACACTTAGGAAAAATACAAGAAAACCCCCAATCCACAACTCATCACTAACTCCCTCCTCAAAGCTGAAGACCTCACAAAGCAAGGTGAGGAATAAGTAAAACTAATTGAGAGTTTTACAAGCTGGAGCTGGGTTGGGTAACTCAGTTTTTCAGTAAGCTGCATGATTTTTCCATGTCTTTCCCTTACCACATGTGATACTGACTCGTTTTGTTGCTTTTGGCAAGAAATGCTTGCATAAGCTCAACCTGCTGAAAACAGAAGAGCATCCTAGCCAAATCGGGCCTGAGTGAGCTAATACAGCTATATGTAAAATTCCAAAACACATGGAAATAATTGGTGACAACTTTAGTAAGCTCTTCTGGGCTCACAGAGGTCCAAGTGCTTGTCATTTTCTCAGGTCACAAAGATGTGAATTTATTTGCTCACATTGTTAAGGTTTCAGGATCCCATTTTTTTCTGAAAGAGTACCAAACTCAACAAATAAATGAGGACCTTGTACTCTTGCCTGTAAAGAAAAAGCAGCTGAGGTGGTTTTGTTTTGTTTTGTTTTGGTTTGTTTTTAAACAAAAATTTATTTAAGAGACTGGATGGGAATAAAGGTTCCATTTTCCCTTCTGTTTGGTACTATGCTAGGTTTACAGCTACACTTGTCCAATGTCAATACAGAACTGTGTGTTTGATTTTTTTTTTTTATTAATGTGTTAGTGGGTGATCTGCTTTGACAAATACTACAGAACTGTAGAGTTTTATATATCATCATAATCACTTCTTTGGATTAGTAGAACTTCAGGTGCATTTATTCATAAATTCACTTCTCCAAGGGTATTTTTTTTTCCCTTTTAAATCATTGAACGTATTTATGTTTGTGACATTCAAGACTTAAATGTTATAATTTGGAGATAGTATTTCCAGATTCTTCACTAAAACTCTGAACACCCACAGGATAAAATTCTCTCAAACACCTCTGTCAGTAAGGTTAGCAACCACTGAGAGAGTGCATTTGGATACCAGCTCTGCCCCAGCTAGATATCCAGGCAATGCAACCATAATAAATGAAGACCACACAGACTTGGAGCATTAAGAGTCATCTTGTTGTACAGGATTAAAGTAGGCTTTATACTAGAGCACTTTAAAAAGATTTATTTCAACTTGGAACTTTGGTATGCATCAATGCTGCACAGCCATTGCAACATGAAATTTCCTAAAGTACTGGGGGGTAAAAAAAAAAGGGAGGAAAAATACCTTTCAATATTAAATTAACCTTTTGGATTAAGTACCTCCCATTCTCTGGCCCAGAACAAGCATTTTCTAAATAGTAAATGAAACACTGTCTATGTGGAAATCTATAACTATTTGTCGACATCTGGAGAACAAATCTACACTCACAAAGAGTAGGTTTAAGAACCACCCTTACAGGTCTGATGTAAAGATTCATAGCACAGTATTAGCCCTCCACAGTACAGTACTATATGCAAGAATTAAAGGCTAATGATAAAAGTTTATTATTATGTTGATATAGCTAAATTGGCTTTTCATCAAGAGATTCCATGAAGCTTCAAAAAGAAGCCTTCAGCTAGAAATTTTCAAAAGTCTGCACTCAAACATTTAAGCTTTTCCTGCTCAATGAACTTTTATACAGAATACCTGTTTCAAAGCTTTAATGGACATACAACTGTTTACAGCCAAGTTTACCTCTGTGACTACGCCCCTGAAAAATTAACTTTCCTTGTATATTATCATAACCTAGTTAGTATTTTTATTTGTAGAATGGATTAGAAAACTCCTAAGTCAGGCAGAGAAAATAGAATGATTTAAATAATTGACTTCTTCTATCAAGGCTTTTCCACCAGTATTTGCTTTTCTACAGAACAACCAAGCTAGGAACACATCTTCTGTGAAGATAGTAGACAGAATTTGCAATATGAAAGGCAGCCCACATAACTGCATTTAATAAATTAAATTGAAGGATAACATGAAAGAGTACAACAGTTAATTTTAAAAAAAATACTGATGCTGATACCCTGTTAGCCACTGACCTGAAATAAAGAAAAGTATTACAATTTTAAAAGTTGAAAGGAACACATGATGGACTTTTGAGGTATTTTTTCTCTTGCAATAGTAACTGTTCTTTTAAGCCAGACTACAATTTGAATTCCATTAAAAGAATATACTAAAGTAAACAAAATGCTGGGGATCTTTAAAGATCTAGTACCTGACGGTGTATGAAAACAACTGATCCTAATAGTCGCCAGGTGCCACCCTGTCGATCTACATGAAGCATGCGAAGTATCTGGAGAAACCGGATCCCCCTGCAAGAACAACACGACATTAAATAAAACTAATGATGGAGAAAAATGCTGCTCTATCTATACACAGTTGACTATGTTCACTAATATACTGCCATGTTAGAGAACCATGATAGCACTGCCCCCGGCTAGGGGTGCATCCTAAGACTTGAGGTATCTCAGTAAACAGTATGTTTAGATCACATATCATTATAGTCAAATATATTCAGAAATATTGACTAGGACAACAATTATTTAAAAGTAAAGCAACAAAAAAGGCCTAAAATATATGCTTTCAAACTCAGAGGAAAATTGCATATTTTACCCTATTATGATTCTCAAATGCTTCTTTTCCCAAGCAAAAACAGTGCTTCAAGTTTTGCCATCACAAATGTGAGCAAACTTTTTTCTCTATTTGCCAAAAGCAGAATGTGAATCAAGCATGATATTACTGAAATCTTTTTTTTGTGTAAATTATCGTTTAATTTAGTGTAAGAAATAATTTAATTTTAAATAGATACAGTCCTATGTGTTTTTAGGACAATAACTGAATCATAAATTCCAAATATTTTCAACTGAAGAAAAATTATTATCTATATGGTTCTTCGGCCATTCTTTTGACAATGAACTCTGTTTGCCTGCACACATCTTACTATCTTATCACTGGAACAAAAACAGTGAAGAGAAGGAAAGGATGAATACTGAATTCACCTTTCTGAAAATTTTTCACTAAAAGTATTTTTAGCTCTTTTTAGCTAATTTTAGCTATTCTTAACATTTTGTTGTTGCTGGTGGTTCTGTTTTTTAATTCGATCTTATTTCAGTTCCACTGTGGCTGCATTTTTCCGAGTTACACCAACAGGCAGGAAAGTCAGCATGGTGCCATCTTCAGTCACTGGGAAGACATACTATATTCTGAAAGAACCGAGTTTTCCTTTATTCAGAAAGCAAGTTTTCTGAGCTTTCACAGCTGACAGTCAAACGATCAAATGCCTGTCATTTTTTTGGAAAGCACACAATAATACTGACTATCAAATCACGTATCAGTGACTGGGTATATGAACACTGTGTTTTCTTATCTCTTTGACATGCCATTGGAATAATGTTTTTAATCAGCTAAAAACTTTAAAATAGGCACTTAAAACCTGGCAATTAAAACACAAGTCCAGGAAGAATTACAGGACTACCAAATACATGAGCACCAACAGACTTACGTAATGTAACAGCTCATTGGTTGCTTATGTCAGGAGAGGAGAGAGTTACAAGTAGCTCCCCTGTAGAGTTATTAGACACTTCTCGAAGCCTTGACCCAATGACAGTTCTTGATTTTCCTGTCTCTGTTGTATCTGAGATGGTTACGGCTATGTTACTGGCAAGTGCTGACACACATGTTATAGGCTGGCAGTTTTAGAAATAAAGATTTCAAAACCAATATATTGAACAAGAAACTCCAGCTACACAGCCTCTGAACATGCACAACCCATTTGGTCTGAAAAGAGAATAGAAATTGGTTGGAAAGAAGACCATTTTCATCAATTTGGTGAACTTAAAACAGTAAAGACAGAAGGCTATAGGACTCTGCCGTGAGCTCTGCAGTGCTACCAGGTTTAATCTCACTGGTTGCCGCAGGGACCAAAATGTCAACCTGTCATACCTGATGGGTCTGGAGCTTGCAACTTCATTCTACAAGAAAACAACCTAACATGCATGCACCCCCGTGGTTTCTGGGATTGCTGGGATTTAAGTGAGGTCCAAAGAGGACAATAATAGTATACCTTAAAAGCAACAAAAGCAAGGGCAAGGATACGAGATTCATTCCTTCTTAATTCAAAAACAGCTGCTCACATTACAGTTCTGAGGAAACCTGACAGGACCAAGATTTGCCTGACCTAGATGGCTTTTCAATGGGGTAATAACAGCACTGTAGAGACATGGGTTGTTTCTCTGTCAAAAAACATTCTGAGTTGTAGGACAGTTACTGTATAATTTAACACCAGGTAAGGCTGCAGTGAGCCGAAAGCCACCTGCATTCACACATAAACACACAGCAGGCCTTTTCATTAAAGTCCTTCCTACGCTCCTAGTTAAATTAAACAACATCTGGAATTTTCACATTCACTCGTCTCTTCTTCTATATGAGCTGATAAATCACATTCATGCTGCTTGTGTGAGTCTTTATATCATGTAAAGGATTAATGTTCTATGGTAATAGTTAACTTAAAAATACTTCATACATGTAGTTCCCTCCAGTGTTTGTCTACACAGCTAGACAGTTTAGACAGCACCGTACATTCTCACTTTGCAGCGGTTACACGGCACTGGAAATCAGAGGCTTGTAACACAACACACATCTTGCAAGTAAAGCTAGAACGAGTGGGAAGTACACCTACTCTGCTTATCATTCCTTTCTTCTGTTTACCCACTTTACTTCCCAAAACAAGCTTGCCATACTTGATGCAAGCTGAACAAACATTGTAGACATCAAATGTTTCTTGTTCATGTATGGTTTAAGTTACTTGTGCCAAACAAATCCACCAGGGCATAATTGCTCTTTAAACAAAGTTAATTGCTTGTATTCAAAAAGTACCAAGTTAAGTGCTGTCTGGATTACTTCTTAAATAAACTGATGTTCTGTAATACTCTTTTGTCTCAGAAAGAGAGCTGTTTGATGTTTTATATAGAACAAAATCCTTCTTTAATTTTTCCCTCTAGCATTCATACCATTCTTCATATGTCTTGCTTCTGCACTCTTCTTTCCCAACCAGACTGAGCACAATAACACGCAGCCTTCTACTGTCCAGTGTTCCCATATAATAACTTTTCATATATTAGGAAAATTACGTATACATTTAATCAGAAATTCGAAATTAGAAATTCTGTGGTTGTGAAGAGCTACAGTCACTAGGAGAACATACCTTATCGCAGAGGTGGCAAACACCTGTCCATTAGAGCCTATGCTCAGAACAATAATTGAGGCTACTACCACAATTAGATCTGTTAAAAAAAAAAAAAAAAAAAAAGAAAGAAAGTATTAAATGTTATCTCTCTGAACTGAAGCACACAACAAACACAGACTGAAGAAAGCACTTAAAGCACTTTAAAAAATAAATAAAGTTAGCTGAACTTTGGTGGGCAGTAAGTTAATGTAATAGTTTCACATCAAAAAGACAATGACTATGGTTTCTTCCATGATGAATTTAACAACAGAATTTTAAAAAATCCTGACAGATCAGGCAGCTTGTCACAAAAACAAAAGAGGCAAAGGCATGTGTACACCCTAGAAAGGAATCTACATTTTGGCCCAAGGCTCTTGATTTAAGAAGGAAAATAAGGCTTTGCTTCAATCAATAAGGAAAAGCATACAGACAAGTATCATATGCAGATACACACACATACACTTAGTTTAAAAATTCTATCAAAGATCTAAAGACAAGCTTTCAAAGTTTAGGGAACTGTCAGAACAAATGTTGCCTAAGAAGAATCAGAGCTGTTGGTTTACTTTGTGATACAGTCTTTAACTGTATGAAAAAACAATTGTTTCGAGTTCCATTTTTTTCCACAACTCCACAGTTTACACAGTTCAAGCATTATATAATGCAAATGATGGATTGTGTTCACAGCACCAGCATCCTTTATTTATCTTATCCCAGTTCAGTGAACAGGTCTGTCGCTTTTAATTATTGAACCCTGCTCTAACATTATCCTGAGAAGAGTTTTTCCTAATTTCCTCATGGGCATTTCTGGAGAAGAGGAGAAGATTTGGTAAATTTTCCTTGCCAGTTTTAAACAAGCAGTACCTTATTCTTCAGAACAATTAACATTATACAGCACTTCAAAAAAAGAGTGCCTGCTGACTTCTCTTGCAGCTGTGATTGCTCAGAACCTCTGTAACCTGACTTCAAATTCCTCATTTGGACATCCAGAAAATGAGGCGCACTTGTGGAAACTGATTTAAAAGACTGTCACAGAGTTTCCATGTGATGCCTAGGCAAGATGCAGGATACAATCCAACTTCAGAAGCAACAACAGCTGCCTTCAACTAGAGTAAGTTTTTTTTCCTCTCCTTTAAACAATTTCCTGCCTCATTCACAACCACGAAGTTGCTGCAACAAATATTGCAGCAGTTCTACAACAGACAGTACCCTTCACTCTCTGACTTGGATTATTTTCCAGTATCAGTCCAATTTTTGCTGTAAAAGCAGGATTCCAACCCAAGGAATAGCACTCAATCAGTTTAAAGACTGTACTACAATAATTGCACATTTATGAAAATGAAAATAAATACAGGGAGAGATAAGTTAAAGCTGCAGAAGGAACTTCCATTTCGGGATAATCTAACTTTTGAGTACTTGACCTGCCAACATTTTTATGCTGTTCCTTTATCATCTACATGTGTGAATATACATTCGTAAACACCCAGAATTTAGGGGCGGGGGGGGGGGAACATCATGACACAAATCTTTGACCTTAAGCAAATGAAGCACCCGATATCCTTACAAAATTTTCAAACATATATATCCAATGACCAGCACTGAAGGAGGAAAAGACTGACATCTAGGAAATGAGTTTCAATCAGGTAGTGATAGTAACATAGATTTTCATTTGTACTTTCCACTTTTCTGAAAGGGTGTTCTACATGGTAAAGATATTTCCATTTTCCCCCCAGACCTGTTCTTCTATACCTGCTTATCTCTGTTCCTATTTTTCACAAGTTTCCTATCTTTACGCTTCTCATACTAATCCCAGTTTCAAATCTCTTGTTCAAACAGTCCTATTTTACACTCTAGGTCTTCAGCATATCCTTCTGCCCTTACACTGACACTTTTCAATCCCATGTCTTTTCAGCCCCTGCTTTTTTTCCTTCAACCTCCTGATTGCTTATCAGTCTCTGTATGTCCTTCTCCCAGACCCTTATGTCAGCATCCATCCTCCTGTCATCCATCCTGTATGTCCCAGTCCATTCTTCCTACCCTGCCACTTCGCCTCAGCATTTAAGCCTGGTATTCTCCTTTTCCATGTGCCCTGGACAGTTTCAGGAAGAGCACTATAAAACCAAAACGAACAGATCTTCTGCTTCCATCGCCTGCACTGCTGCTCAGAGAAACCCGGAATTTGAATTGTGCAGGCTCACTGCAGAATGAATCTCTAAAGAACATAAGAGCATTCTCTAGCAGGGCATTTTAAGCACACCAGTTTTTCAGAGGCTTGTTAGACAGACAGGTTGGAGTTGATATTCAGTGACAATCAAAAAGCTGTTTTCTCATTAAGTTTCAAGTATCTTCTTCATAGTGTGAAGGTACTAGTGCTTCTCCATAAGGAATCACCAGAATCGCCTTTTTCAGGAATAGCTTAAATGTTTTCCATGATATATCTCCACAAGACTCAAACTGAAGCAGACACTTGGCATGGAAAATGTCAAGTGTTGACATTTGTTTAAATAACTTTTTCAACTCCAACAAGCATTGGTATTTAAATTAGCATTACATTAGTATTTATGTCAGTTTTTTAAAAAGTGTCAGGAAGCCTTGGTAAGTTTAAAAATTGAATTCCAGTAATTTATAAACAGCGATATGTGGACATCTTTCTCAAATATTTTACCCACATATATGTTTGCAAACATGTGTGTAGATACACACTAGGTGCAGGGAGACAAATATGACATGGCATCTTCTATGTAATATATGCACTCCATATGTAGATGACAGACCTACATAAATCACATGCCCTGCAATTTAGCATGTGTAGTACACAGATTTGAAAACCCGGTGCACTGTTAGTCCACTGTCCCCGTGGCTTACTCTTATGTTTTTGAGCAAACTGATGACTTGTTTCTAGTGTTCTCACAAGTTTACTTTCTACTATGTAATTCTCAGCTTTGTGATTAAAAGCTATTAATACTTTTTAAATTTAAAAGAGTAAAAATATTTGCATTTGCATTTTAATTTTTAGTTGCCATAATATTTTACATAATGGAAAGAGCCTTCAGCTTGCAGGTGTGTTCTTAGTAATCTGGAGATAATATGATGTCCATAAGGACTTAAACAGATTATTTGCATGTATTTGAATTTGATTTACATTATACTCTTTTTTGCTCAACTTTTGTGTTCTATCAGCATTTCATAAGTGAGGTTTATACAAGGTAACTGGAGCTTTAAATACCAGGTGCTGGTGCTTTTTCAAGGCTGTATACATAACCAATTAAAGGTGCTTGTAAATAAAGTTCTGTTCTCCTTTGCTTAGGGACAATAGAATCACAGAATCACAGAATCAC